>NC_090931.1:157739078-158039078 GCF_040938575.1 Ambystoma mexicanum
CACTGGTATCCACAGCGCATGCAATCCTTGTGTAGCTGTATCTAGCAGGTCTATCTGGATTCAGCAATGCTGCCTCTCTCTGAGAGCACCGCTGATGTCTTCAGCCGCAGGCCTCTTTCTAATGAGAGTTGACTTATCAAATACACATCATGGTGAGGATGATCCGGATGTTGGTTCAAATATACCTCAAGCTGATGAGCTGGTGCTCGCCAGCGCGACAATCACAGAATCTAGTTAACAATATGACAGGTGGCACGGGAACTCCTGACAGCAGGAAGAGGCTTGATTTGATCATTCGATCTGACGCGGGGTCCCAGGGGCAATGAAAATTGGCTACTGTCACTCCCAGAAGGCCTTGAAGCTTGTGATGCCTGGACAGCCATCAGGTCCGTATTCCTACTTACCTTCAATGTGGAGGTCTTTCGATGTCCACGTCTTGTTTTGTTCACGGTGATACCAGAAGCTTTGTGTGGGATATTTCCTGCTATTCCCATGGGCCATCAAAGTCCACAGAAAGCAGACAGATGAGAAAGAATGTGTGTTAATGAAATCTGGACACCTCCAGCAGAATCCCAGACTGTGGTAGTGAAGTGTCGATATAGAACTCACCCTGCTCCTACCGTGCACATCCAACAGCCACACGAAGGTGCCATCCACGAGCAGCAGCCACATCCTTCAAACTATAAAAAGTCCTGGTATCAGAACCTTTTGTCATCCTGATCTGGTTTTCCCTTCCCGTTTAAGCTGAATGTTGCTTCATTTCAGAAAACTTTAAAAAATATATATATTGGAATAGGATGGTTAGATTACCATTTCAGGGAACATGCTCCCCTAACCCCCAGTTGTAGAGTTATCTTTGCTTTAGGTCTTTCGTTGGATTGTCATCCTCCAGAGAGTCTTTGGATGTGCCGGGAAGCCCCCCATCTGCCCCCCATATGCCCTGTGAAGTCTTGTTCAAATTGCTGCATGTTTACTAAGCTCTCCATCCTTCTGAGGTCGCTAAAAAGGGTAGTGTTGGGTAACTCTATGTTATCTGTCTATAATGTAAAGCAGAATATGCCCTCTAAAAATTCATGCTATGTTATTTGTGCTGGAACACCCTTGCCCTGAAATGCTGACCTCCATGACCCCTGGTTCCTGCCCAATGACCAGGTAAGCAACATCACGCTGTAGGATTTTTTTTATTTTTTATTTTATTGTTTAAAGCGTAGACCTAGCTCGAGAGTCTAAAAGTGCTGCACACAGTGTGGGTGGCCAGCATTGGGGCTGCCATCCTTTAACAGTAGTAAAGTACTGTGAGGTCTGTGCGTCGGTATGTGAATCCATTGGAATTAGGCCTTGGTCAGGGGTTGTTGAAAGAGCCTTGTTTTGAGAGATTTGTGAAACTGGAGAATTGTGGGGGCATTCTGAACCCACACCATGGTTGAGTTCCAGAGGGTGGGTGCATGACAATACATAGGCTGTTTGTGGGTCCTTCCTTTGCGGATGAGTTGTGATTCAAGCCGGTTGGTCGATTTGCTGTGCGAGGAGTGTGTACCACTAGATGTGTGGAGCTTAGCCACCAGGTACGCTTGTGTGCTACTCGTGCCTGCTTTGTTGATGATACATGCAGTCTTGAACAGTCTTCTGCCTGCAGAGGAATCTAAAGCAGTTCATGCAGGATGGGGGTAATTTGGTCAAGTTTCAGTGCTCCTGTAACAAGACGTGCTGCAGTGTGGTGGAATACATTTAGGGGAGCCAAGTGTGCAGTTTGAGCCCTGTCAGGAGAGCATTTCCCCCACAAGGGCCTGCACTATGGTCCTAGAGTCCTGCGGTGGGATGAAGGGTTTGATTTTTCGAAGGGTAGAGATTCTGAGCCAGGCTATTTGGGTGTGCTTGGCTAGGTGCTTCTGGAAGGACAGATTGCTATCAATGGTGAAGCCTAAGCACTTTGGTCTATTTTGGTACATTCAAGTAGGATCCCGCCACTACTTGAATAGACCAGGAGTCTGAGGCATACTGTTTTGCTATGGTCGTTCATGACCCCCAGGAGCAATTGGAAGAGTGCGTGCACTCCTGCTCCTTTGCACACAGTTTGAATACACACACGCAGTGCAGGAAGGCCCGATGTCTTTCTTAACATGCCAGACTGCCTCTGCATGCAGGCCATATAATGGACAGCATCCACCCTAGACTGCTTTCCTTAATGCAAATGTCTTATTTTACTTAGCTAGCCTGCCAGGCATTATTTTACAACCTTCATTCTCATTTAATTCTCCCGTACAGTGATTTTACAATGTACATTACTAATGCTCATTTCCTGTATAATTTGCAATCATTATAAGAATGTTACACTTATCTTGTTATGTTATGTTACGTTAAGTTAAAAATACTTGTAACACACATGGTCGCCGTGAGGCATCATGGTGCGAGGAAGCACAGAGTATGAAGGCCAACGGAGGCCTAAAAAAGTCAAGTTTTAAGTAGATGACGAAAGGTCAGATGGTTCTCAACCCATCTAAGAGGAGTGGGCAGACCATTCCAAATTTTGGCCGCTGAGATAGAGAAGGTACGTCCCCCAATTCTCAGACAACGAAACCTAGGAATGGCCATTAGGAATGCATCACATGATCAAAGGGTGAACCCTGGCACATAGAGCTTATATTTTTCCTGCAATAATTGGTCCCTTGATGATAATATGCTTTGTGCACCATGCCCAAGGATTTAAACTCAACTTTATATATTACCAATATAAAGAAATGATCAACACCAGGAATAAGCATATCAACTATTTTATATGTTTAACTTTCCAAGACAGTCTGTTGCACTCTTTTTGCACTCTTTTGACAGGCCCCTGTGATAAAGGGGAAGGTTACACATGGCACAAAGAAGGGTCCCTGGGCACTTTGCATAACATCAAAGAGCATTTTAGGAACACAAGGATAACCAGTGATCTTTATATTTGACCAATATCTCTATGATAAGCGGGATGCATTCTTCGATCTCTAAGCACATAATGCAGGCTGGGCTCGGCGCTCATTTCAGTTTTTAAAAACATTCACCCTTCAATGAAAGTGTCTAATCATTTCATTGGAGTCCCACAGTCCAGTGACAATGTTTTCTTTCACATATGATAGGAGGTTGTCAGAATTTTAGAAGAGGTAGGGCTATGTCCCAGTTTAGTATGGCAGTGAGTGTGTATGGGGCTGTGCACTTGACTAGTCCTCAATGCACAGAAATCCATAGTGAATTATCTATGGAAAGAATAATAGAGTAGCTCCTGCTGTTCACAGTGATATATTATAGAGTTATGTATATGAAGCACACTATAAAATGAAGCACCTTATCAGTAGTATTATTATTTTACATATTAAAAGTATAATGCATTTTAGTATTCGTGCACTTAATAATATTACTGTTGTTTTTATGATCATTAATATTGCAGTATGTGGAAGCGGTTGTGCTTGTAGCGGGCATTTGGTAGATGTTAACAGGGTTTAGCAATGGATTGAAAACTTCTCAGCGCATGATCACGGTAGTGCCGGCCTTAGTGGCAGCAGCGCCCCGGGCAGAAAAAGAACAACGCCGTGAGTGGAGGTGCCAAATGTCTTTTTGTGGTGGGAGAAGTGTCATTTTAAAATTAAATGCGTTCGTGCGAGCCGGTGCATTTCACAACAACTCCTGTGAAGGAGCAGGGTGGTAATTATCTCAATAGGGTGCCAGAACCCCATTGTTGTTAAATGTGCCCGCTCCCACAAGCGCATTTAATTTCAAAATGACACTTCTCCAACCACGCCAGCTCGGGGTAGCCCTTGAAAGGAACCCCCAAGCTGGTGCCCTGGGGGTTAATGGTACCACGGGCGGTCGCCCGGCCCGCCCTGCCCTAAGGCCGGCTCTGGATCACGGCATCTTCTGTTTGCCAGCAATGTAATCCGCATGTACTGCCCATTGGTGCTGACACCTGTTCGAGTGTATGAAACTTGCCAAATGTGGAACTTTAAAGTGTTTGGAACCATCAACCCTATGTACTCATATGAAGCACATCAAGTCATTCATTTGAGGGTAAAATGGCTGTGACATCTGGCACTCCATTGGGGTCAGAGAGAGTTTGCAGAGGTAAAGTTTCTTCTCCTCAAAAACAGAGGCCTTGCAGAATCTTAGAGGAAGGGGCTCTGAGAGAGATAGCTGGCAGGGACGTCATTTAGGGGTCGCCAGAGGATGCAACTGTGTCCTCTGAGGTCTCCCTTGCGACGTCTAAAAAAAAAAAGTTAAAAAATAGATTTTTTTTTGGTTTGTTTTTTTTGCAATGCAAGCTCCTGGGCTATGGCCAGCACCATGTGGCTCTTTTAGTTATGGAGTGGCTGGCTGTCTTGTTCAGGCCCCTTAAAAAAAGAATAAGAATAAGAACGGGAGTGCCACAAGTCTAACACTTTCAGCACTGACCCTAAATAAGAAAGAATAGGAATACCAAATAATGTGTCTTTCTGGAATTCTACACAATAATTGCTAGACTCATTAAAGGTTTATTTCAGGCACACTTCAGAGTGTGAGTCACTGATTTAGTCACCTCAACTCAGACTTTCATCCTTCTGAGGTCGATAAAAGAGTACCAACACAGGTTGGGTGATATTGGGTGTGTATTTTTTTCAATATAAAGCGCTTAAGTGTAAGTTCTATATAATAACACATCATTGTCATTTGGTCATGGACGTCTGCTTGCATTCACAGTAATTTGGTAATGTGGGCCTATACACACTGAAATTAACAATACATATGGCGATCCATTCTTGTATGAAATGTACATCACATTATAGTGATATCATAACCATATTTTTCGCATTGTACAATGTTATGTGATGCTACTTCCTGTTTTGTCAACGGGTGAAAGGTCATGTTCCATCGCTTCCCACAATATCACTTTGGGGTGGGGTCAAAGGAGATCACTTTATGTGATGTCATCAGGGGTCAAGGGTCGTGTGATGTCACTTCCGCTACCCCTGGCATTTTGGTAAAATGACGTCCCTGGTAGCTGTGTCCCTCAGTGTGGATGACTGCGTTTAGGACAGGCACCTTTATAGAATGATCCATGCAGGCAGTGGTGGAAATTTACCTTGTTTACTGGGGGACCCCACCTAGCGAGGAGGTAAGGGAGTAGGCTTTCAGTGTGGGGCAGGACAGGGGGTTCTTTTAGTCACCCCATATACATTTGCCTCTCAGCCCCTCAGGAGATCAATCATGAACATGTGCAAAATATGTGAATTTCTTATAATGTTGTACAAAATGTGCACACCTTTTAACCCCCCACGAAAAGAAAATTCCCATCAGTCCGTATTTCCTGTACAGTGCAACATTGGACGTAGGATTTCAGAGCACTCATGATCAGACTCTCAAGTGGTCTTGTGGGGAAGTGTCTTGCCTCTCAACCTATTAATCTAGCCCACGGTTAAAATCCCGACCCCGGCACTGCAGCATTGGAAAATGTATGTGAGGTGCACCCGTGAGTGTGTGCACATGGATTCCCCAAGATTGGGAGGCATTTTTTGCCAGTTGCCAGATCTGGGCAGATACGTCACAATGACAGCACTGCATGCTGGATATTATCAGGCTAAATGGAGTGCTTTGTTTTCCCTCAGACAGGCTCGGACTGGCCTATAGGGCAATAGGCCCATGGCCGAACCAAAAATGCAAAATGCTGTTGTGGACGAGCTTTTTGGGTCAAATTGGGCCATTTTTTGGGCCAATGTGGGCCAGTTTGATGAGTTACTTCACTATGCTAGGTAAATCCCTATGGTCCCACCTCCAGCACTCGACACCGGACGTCTGCACTTACCCTTTCACTTGCCACCTGCTGGCCGTATTTTTACTTATTGTTTATTCATTGTCTTATCCCATGTACTGCACTGTCCTCTCCGCTTTCCCCGCACTCCTCCTCCTTCCCCTTCCCATGCACTTGCGCGATCTTAATGACACCTGACCTAGTAGGAACGTTGTCTGTCTTCGCTCTGTTCCCCCTCCCTCGCCTCCTCGCGCCTTGAAACACTTGTGTATAGGCGCGTTATAAACGCCTTATCATATCATATGCGGCTTGTAGTTTTGACCAGTTTTGCTGAATAAATAGTCTACACTTTATCAAAAAAAACTCCCCCTTGGGTACTATTCGAACTGTGTCGCAAAAGGAATGACTACCCATTTGCAACTGTGAGTGTGGCACTTTTTCATTGGTGCCCGATTCCATGTTAAGGCCCAGTCCCACCCTGCCGTCCAACTATGGCTTGACTGCTGTAGTCTGGTGCCCAGTTGCTGAAAGCAGGCCCACACTGCTGGCAGGCTCCCAGAGTTCCCACTTGCTGCACGGAGCCGATGTGCGCGAGACAGCCACTCTCAGAGCTGTCAATCAGCAGCAATTCATCAGCGCCTCAATTCCAATAAAGATAAAGCAAGTGCGAGAAGCAACAGCCGGGGAGAGAAAATGTGATTGTCTTGGCCCACGTTCCCAGAGGTGCCGCCGTCTACCGTCCTCCAAGGACACACGGTACCGGCAGCCAGCTTCACCACTGAAGAAGGAACACGTTTAGAGACTGTTGCAATGAACATCATCAGCACTGAAATTAGCAGCGCCGTGCCCTCTATCAGAGAAGGCTGCCCTCGGTAGAGATCAGAGGCGGCGAGGAACAATGTCCCCCGAGTCAGGACTGCAGCTAAACAAGGACAACGAAAAGAAGACTCAAGAAGTGGGGACTGGCCTTGATAGGAGCTGAGCCTTTCAAGGAACTGGCATTGATGGGATCTGAACCTATCAAGGAACTGGCCTATGAAAGTATGGCCTTGGTAGGGGCAGAACCTACCAAGGAAGTGGCCGTGATAGGAGCTGAGCCTATCAAGGAAATGGCATTGATGGGAGTTGCATCTTTCAAGGGACTGACCTATGAAAGTACTGGCCTTGGTAGGAGCTGAACCTAACCGAGGAGGTGGCCTTGATAGGAGCTGAGCCTTTCAAGGAACTGGCATTGATGGGAGCTGAACCTATCAAGGAACTGGCCTATGAAAGTACTGGCCTTAGTAGGGGCACAACCTACCAAGGAAGTGGCCGTGATAGGAGCTCAGCCTATCAAGGAAATGGCATTGATGGGAGCTACATCTTTCAAGGAACTGGCCTATGTTAGTACTGGCCTTGGTAGGAGCTGAACCCAACCAAGGAAGTGGCCTTGATAGGAGCTGAGTCCATCAAGGAAATGGCATTGATAGGAGCTAAGCCTTTCAAGGACTGGCATTAATGGGAGCTGAAGCTTTCAAGGAACTGGCCTCTCACGGAAATGGTCTTGATAGGAGCTGCATCTTTCACGAAACTGGAATTGAAGGGAGCTGAACCTATCAAGGAACTGACCTATGAACTATGAACGTACTGACCTTGATAGAGGCTGAATCTACCAAGGAACTTGCCTTGATAGGAGCTGAGCCTATCAAGGAAATGGCATTGATAGGAGCTGACATCAACAGTTAAGTGCACCTCTGGGGAATTACATAAATACATACACAACATAAACATAAGGGACATGTTATAAGTTCAGACTCCTGATTCTAAGACGGGTCTTCGAGTCTGGCATTGATGAGAGCTGCACCGATTAAGGAACTCACCTATCAAAGTGCTAGTCTTGGTAGCGGCTGAACCTACCAAGGAAGTGGCCTTAATAGGAGCTGAGCCGATCAAGGAACTGGCCCTGATAGGAATTGAGCCTATCAAGGAACTGCCTTTGATGGGAGCTGTACCTATCAAGGAAATGCAACACAGCTAGACAGGTCGGTGCCTCTGCTACGGACGTTGGGCTGAGAGTTATTCATGTGCGACTGTCCCATCCCCAGCCCTATGGCCTTTTTGGGCCACTGGCATGGCATGTCTATTTATTTGTATTTATTTGAAGAACAGGCATGTCAATTTTGATCCAAAATGACCTACAATAACACATTTACATATGCTGGAGGTATTCCCCTGAAGGGTGCCTGCACAATAGCACAAAGATGAGAACAAGCGGTGAGCCAATTTATGAGGGTATAACTAATTAGGACATATACCAGGGACCAGGAAAAACAGAGAGAATCAGCCTCATTACAAGTTTGCTGGTCCGGAATCAATGATACTGGTAACCTTGCAGTAACCAACCATTGTTTCCGGACCGGCAAACTATGAGTTCTACGAGCGGGTGCCTTTCAGCCCACCAGGTCTGACATGGCAGGTGGAACGGCACCCCTTCGCAGACCTCGACAGATGCACCGGCACCCTTCATGAAGGGTGCCGGTGCATCCATACTCCCCATTCCCATTGAGTACAATGGGACTCAAATGGAAATGGGGACTGATGATTTTTTCCGGCAACCGGCAATGGGCAATTACCAGGTCCACCGAAGCTGTAATGCCCCGGTAATTGGCCATTGCCAGGTGCCAGAAAATTCATGACTATTTCATGAAATTTCATGGTATTTACCTGCACGGCTACCGCCAGAGTCATGATGAGGCCCGTCATTCCTCAGATCCCCAATACGTCCTTCCATCTGGTCTCAGGATGAATGGGGTATGCGTCTAGGTGCACATACAGTGAAGTTTGCACATCTCACGAATGGTTCTCCTAATTTTGTCTGACACGCATCCATCGGCCATATTACAGAAATTGCATCGATACAGGCACAACTAGCACCAAAAACCGCCCTAGTACAAAAGACATACAGTTTAAATGCATTTTTTGTACATCAAAGTAGTGCAGGTCGAGGACACAGGTTGCCCTGATGAAAAAAATGCATAGAAAGACTCATTGCACTAGGGCCATTTTATCCCTTGTATGAGTTGCACTTGAACAGGTGCAGCGTTTCTGTATTACCACCTCATGAGAGCAAATGTTGTTCAGGGGGTAGGTAGGGACACGGTCACACCGAACTAGATGTATGCAATGGTGGCAGCTCTGGGCAAACCGTAGAGCATATGCAGACCTCAAAGTTTACTTGCTGTGAAAGGAGGCCTGCAGCAAAGCTGTGCACTGTATTAGTGCAGTGACATTCGATTGTGATTCCACTACCCAGAAAACTGTTATAATGTGTCTCATGTACAAACATGTAAATACCTGTACATAGGTATTAGGGGGAATTCTCCAGAATGGCTAATTCCCCTTACCGACTGGGTCCCTCAGCAGCTTTTCTGGATTTCTAGGATTTTTTTTTCACCTGGTAAAAGTGTGAGCCTTTTTCCCCACTCCTACATGTGTTTTCCTGTGTGTGTTTAGCATGATTTTGTGTTCATAGACTGTGGAGCCTCACCTACTCCCTAGGCATTGTCTTTTTACTGTGTGTTACACAGCACCTTCAGTGCAGTGACACAGGGTTGATTTTAGACTTCCCAACTCAGACTCCATTTTCTGGGACTGACTACTGTCTCCCAGAACATGTAAAGATGCCATTGACTTTATTAATCCACAGACCCAGTACCAACTATCTTTCATAGAGTACTGGAAAGGGTTAATACTTATCCCTTTTTGTCTGTCTCTCTTGGAGCATGGTTTCGCTCCCTTTTCATCAAGACTTTTCTGGTGGCAGTGGTAACCCCCCTATTTTTTCTACCGCGGTTATCTTAAATAACCTTGGTATTGTTTTAGGCTACCTTGATAGCCTCGAACTTAAACCCGCTAGACCATATATGTTTTTATATGCTTCCAGCTGGGTTTATTCGCCATTTCTTTTTGAAAATGTCTTTCTCGTGTTTTACTCTGCGCGCCAAACCAGGTTTGGTCCCTTTGTTCGGCGTCCTTTCGCGGGCCCTCCTTAGGCGCCTGAAAGTTTGGGTAGGCAGAATGTGAGGGAGGGGTTTTAGGGCCCCTGCTATGGGTTCCCTTGGTAACCCAAGTCGCACTCCTGTTTGATTAGCTAGGTGACTGTCCCGCCAGGACAGCCACCCTGCTGTGTGATTGACAGCCAGGCTGTGTGAATGGGGGAAAACTGCATAAAAAGCAAGTCTCTGGGTCTGGAAAGGTAGAGTCACACTGGAACGAAAGAACTGATGAGGAGCTGACAGAAGAGGACCCCTACAATGAATGAATCCCCCGGTGAAGCCCTGCTGCAGGTCCGAATCTTCAAACTCCAATGACATAGAAGATCTACCAGGAATATTCTTCCCCTGAGCTGGTGGGACCAACCAGTTCACGCAAACTGCAAGCCAGGACTCCCTCGTCTGGTCGAATTTGCTGTACAGAGATACAGTGAACCATAGAGCAAGGAAGGTCGGACTCTGCTTGGGTTTTAAGGAGTGCACCTTTTATTTGTTGCTTTGCTCTGCTGCTGATTTCTTCCCTGGGCAGTGCAGGACCCTCCAGTCTTCCTACTTCATGTCAGTCTGACTGTTGCTTCAGGAACCGTGAGCCTGCAGGACCTGCCAGGAACGTCCACCTCAGCTACAGCTTCTTCTCCAATTAAAGGTACTTTTCAAATCCGGTTGTTCGTTTCGTCCAGCCGCAGTGAAGATGTGTGAAACCTTCCGCCAATCCGAGGGCTTGTCCTTCTCTACTCTTTAAACTAACTTTTCTACTGACCAACTTCGTCCGGAACTCTTGGCAAAGACTTAACCGCGAACCTCCCTGAACTGTGTGATCTTGTGCAAAAGACTTCTGTCCTGTTGACTTTGGCCCTAAGCCTTTTTGATTTGATTCCATCACTGTAGTTCCTCTTTATAGGTTGCCCTGCTTACTTACCTGTTGGTGCTGCTCAATTTTAGTCTAACCTTGTCTTTCCCTCCCTTTTTAATTGCTGCAGTGCCATTTTGCTCACACTTCGTTTTGAGCTTAACTTGTCTAGAATCTATTGGGAGTGGTGTGGTGTATTAAGTGTGTGATTTTTCCACTGATTTACTTTGGTGAAATGTTTTACAACTGATGTGTAAATAAATGTATATTCTTTTACTCAGAAACCTTGAGTCAGTGTTTGTTTGAATCATAATAATTGCTGTCCTTTTGTGTAACTATTGATACTGCTCACTTGCTCTTGAGATAAGTCTGGCTGCTCAGCCACTGCTACCACTTTACTGTGTAGTACAGGCTTGTACCAAAGGTGAATTTGTACTGTCACTTGTAGTCTTAATTGTGTGTGGTGTTCCCAAAGGGTACTGCATATAATTATGCCTAACAATAGGAATGATGGTAGGTGAGGATTGTGTGATGTAGCTAACAATCCAAAAATGTAGGAACGAGGGCCGACACAAACCAATGGCCATTCCCCTAGCAAGGTTGTGTCTGGAGTGGCATCATTCAAATTCTGTGCATACTGAAAATGAACACGTCCTTTTTTCAATGTACTTACATTTCTTTATTGCATTCACACACTTATGTGGCTCTCTACAATTGTAAAAGAAAAAAAAACACACTATATTTAGCAGAGTAAAATGTCCTTGGGAATTTACTGGACCTAAGTATGTTTATTTTACACTTGATATGTATACTATATTATATAATAGTAACATTGCAAACAAAGTATTCCTTTCAAAACAGTCACTGGCAAAGGAAACCATCTTGCTATTGTATAGGCATTTGCTGGGCACTAACATCATATTCTCAGGAACGTACCCATGTGGCAGACTTTACCATATTGTGTCTAGGTAGTACCTTTATGTCTGTGCCTGAAAAATGATTATCTCATTCAACACAAAAGCTCAAACTGTTGGCTTTGCCAATGCTTTTTTTGTTTTTGGAAACTAGTCCTTTGAAACGTCCACCTTGTACAGAGTAAAAACATTCCTGTAAAATTCCTTAGAGAAACTCTTGTGAAAACACTTGTGTGACACCCCCCTTTGAAACAAAGGAAATAACTAGCAATGTGTGCACCCTTTGTATTTACCCTTCTGAAATCCTTTCTGTGTCAGCCCCTTTGTTCTTTTTTAAAACCCTTTGCTGTAGCCTTCCTCCACCTGCCAACAATGACAGATAAAAAGGCAAACCTTTGTGAAACACTTCCCTTAGCTCCCACCCACACATTACTATGGATTAAGCAATGCACATACAGTTTATCTGTTTTCAGAGGTGTTGGTGGTTAGTGTAGGGATAGATGTGGCCCGAGAGCTGCAGAGACCATCATGTTTGAGGCTGACACCTCATGCGAGGACATCAATGTGGGAGCTTTGGAGGAACACAAAGGTGGAGAGCCACCAAGTAATCTGGAGGAACAGCATGAGGTGTATGTTATGTTAAGTTGACTTATACCTCACACCTTTACCATTAGTATGGTCTCTAAGCACTCACATGGTTCTGTAAGAAAGTGGTTTGGGTAGATTAGTGAGGGAGGAGGGAGCAGGATAGAGGATGTGCTTTTCTGTTGGTGCTTGTAGAACCAGGAGAAACTGGCATCTGTGTCGACCTTCTAGGTGTGTCTGGATTGTGTGCACTGGGGTATTGTATCCAAAATGTCCAGTGACTGGGATGTTCATTTGCGGCAGTTAGTTTCATAGTGGATGGGTTGTGTGTTTTTGTGAGGTGAGACTGATCTGTTGGATCGTGTGAGAAATGTGTGGGTATGATGGTGAGGAGCGAGGAACTGGGATGTTTAGTGGTTGCTATAGTGTGTTTGTTTTATTGTTAGTTCCTGAATCTGTACTGTCATTGAATCATCTTGTGTCTCCAATGGTATTGCCTGCAGCAACCATTTTAATGCTAATCAGTTGAATAGCCAGGTTTTCAGTTGTTTTCTGAAGGTCTTCTGTAGTTCTTATCTCCTTTGGGATTGAGTTCCATAGACGGGAAATTAGACCTGCAAATGTGGTGCCTCTGAATTTCCTTTTTTCGTATTGTTTCATTCCGATTTGGAGATCCTCGCTTTATCTCAGGTTTCTTCCTGGTTGGTAGTGGTTGATCTTGGCTTGGAGGAATTTGACTCCTTGTCCGTGTAGTGATGTGTGGGCGATGCAGAGGGCTTTGAAGTTAATGCATTTTTTTTACTGGGAGCCAGTGTAGGCTTCTCAGGGCTGGTGAAATGTGGTCTCTTCTGTTTAGTCTCATTAGTATTCTTGTTGCAGTGTTTTGTATACGTTGGAGTTGTTTAGTGAGTCAATCTGGCATTCCAAGGTAGAGGCTGTTTGCGTAGTCGATTCTCAATAATACTAGTGAGATGATTGTGAGGGTTCTGTGTGGGAAGGGGAGGCAAGGGAGGATCCTTCTAAGCAGTTTCAGGAGGTAGAAACATTTCTTTGCTATAGCGCCGACTTGTGGTTCTAGTGAGAGTATGTTGTCCATGAGTATGTTTTCCCAGATTTTTTATCATGGTCAATGCTTCCGGGTTTGTGGTTTGTACTATGTAGGTCTGACCACAAGAAAAGGCAAAAACAGGTGGTCAGAACCGAAGTCAAATATACGAATGCCATCGGATAAACCTCCAGTAGCGCAACATTTTTTGAAAGAGAGACACACCATTGTCCAAATTAAATTCATCATTCTGGAACAAGTGAGCTTCCCCAGGAAAGGAGGCAATCTCAACAGATTACTACTCCAACGTGAAAGTTATTAGATTGATTGTCTCAACTCGATGTCTCCCAACGGAATGAACATGCAGTCAGATTTAAGTTATTTCCTATAAAGAATGCAGACACTCATTTGGTCATTCCCACATACAGGGGTGTCCAACACCTCCTCCTCAATCTAATTCCACGTGACAGTTCCACACTGACAAGCAGTATTATCCAACTTGACTGCAGTATTATCCAACTTTAGTATTTTATTTGAATTCTAAACAATCAGTTCCATGCATTGTGTTTACCAAAGCGCCATGTGATCTCAACACTGAGATAAATGAATTCAATCACAAATCTAATCACTAGAAGAGACAAAATGAGTTACGCCTATTTAGTTTAAAAAAGAAATATAACAACATACAT
The DNA here is from genome assembly GCF_040938575.1 of Ambystoma mexicanum. Classification (NCBI taxonomy): domain Eukaryota; kingdom Metazoa; phylum Chordata; class Amphibia; order Caudata; family Ambystomatidae; genus Ambystoma; species Ambystoma mexicanum. The sequence goes on from NC_090931.1 coordinate 157,752,948, forward strand.
CTGAGCTTAGAACTCAATACATGGCCTCTAGCCCTCCCAGAAGTAGTTATCAGTCAACCTAACACCACTTAAGTATGGCGCTCCCCTTGCGCTCACGATCAAGTCTTTCCTTTAATCTATATTTTGTCCATGAAATGGACGCGCAAGCTCGACTGTCACCAATGCAACCAGCTACAACAGAAATCAGAGAGATCATGCGGAACGCATAACAGCACAAGAGTGCAGCAAACTTCACAGTAGGTAAAATCAGGATCCCCTTAAACTCGTATACCTCCTAAAAAGGTTCATAACAGATTAAGAGATACAGGACCTCATTCCGACTTGGGCAGTAAGGGAAACCAGGCACCGGTAAGGAGACCGGTGCCGGTAAACCCTTACCGCCCAATTCCAAGGTCCCTTAGCGGGAACCGCAAAGAACGTGTGGTCTGACCACACGTCCTTTACGGGTCCCGCTTAGGGACCAGGGCGCTAATTACGGGCCTGCTATTCGCGGGCCCGTAATTAGCGCCTTCCCCATTCCCATTGAGCCCTATGGGGGCTCAAATGGGAATGGGAAATGGTTGGTTGAATGGGGATTTACCGGGCCCGCACATGTCGTAATGTCCCGGTAAGTCTCCATTCAACCAGACTGGACACAGACCCGGTATTGGAGGCAGCCATGGTGCTAACAGTGCAGCACCGATAGAAAAAGAAAGAGCACGTCAGTTCACGAGGAGCGTAGCAGCACACTTACCATGAAGGCTAAGGTACAATTTCACATGTATTTTCTAAAACAAGACTGATGTTAACAGCCAAGTCCAGTTATACTCTGAACTAAAAGACACGTTCTTTCTCTAGGTAGACTGAAACAGCTGAGTCACTTTGATGCTGACTCAAGGAAGTAATATATTATCATTCACTATTCGGATAAACCCTATACATACACAACGAGGTAAGCCTTATTAACATTTCTTCAGTTGTAGCGACTGGTCCCAGTTCTAGACAATCCTTCATGACTATACCCATGAAAGACATTTGTATTTAATTACAGATCTATCTCTCAGAGAGAGAGGAGACTGAAACTCATGCTAACATGAATTCATGCTATTTTTAGTCAGGCCATACCACCAGCATATCAAGTCAGTAGGTTTTGATTTAGTATGAGAGCAAAAACAAGTAAAAAGATAAATTAGTCCGCAGTAAACTTACAACATATACTTTATATTTTACTTTTAGCAACTTTCTGAACTTTTGAATTGTCCATAACTGATGAAGGGCACACAAGCCCGAAACGTGTCATAGAGAGATCAGATAAACAGTTGAGGTCAACAACGTTTATATCTAGAAGCATCTCATTAATGGACTTGGAGCTACTTTGTTCTTACTCAAAATAATGTACCTTTATGAACTGTGAACTCATTGATTTGAATTATTTGTAAACATACCAATTGTTGGAAAGTTGTTAACTCTGTATCATTGAAAGAGGATATTTCATTAAGAAGTGTGAATTTATTGTCCTAACACAATTAACCATACAATCTGTTAAATTACTAGATTTATTATCACCCATAATATTTTTTATTTTTACTTTTTATCAACATTATTAAACACTGTATTATGAATTGCATCTGAATGAATTTAGCATGTTTGCTAAGAAACTATGCACAAAGCTCTAGTTCCACTGATTTGGTGGAACTCACTTCTTTTTACTGTCTAAACTGATCTTGTAGACCGCGAACCGCATCTGTGGCACCTAAACATTATTTAAAAATGTTGTAAATACTAATTTATGAGAATACGTAAACTATTTACATCTTGAGTGCCCCTCTAGACTGTTTATTCTTGCAATGCTTCCGGGTTCCCATGCCGCGTGGCCAGTTCAGTTGTGTGTCTGGTGCGTTATCCTCTTGGGAGAGATCATTATTTCTTTTTGGTTGGGTTTAGCTTGAGGTTGTTGGTAGTCATTCCACTTTGAGTTGGGTATCATCTGCATAGTTGTAGGCTGTCAGTCCATGGTTTTGAGTGATTTTCATTAGGGGGAACATGTAGATGTTGGAAAGGAGTGGGGAGAGGCTAGAGCCCTGTGGTACAACACATGAGATGTTTTTGGTCTTAGAGGTAAATGGCGGTAGGTACGTTCTTTCAGTTCGGTTACTAAGGAAAGAAGGAAACAATTTAGCCATTGTAAAGTCGTTTTTTACACCGGATTCATTCAGTCTCTCCATTAGTGTTGTGAGTCTGATTGTGTCAAACATGGCTGATATGTCCAGGAATATGGGGGCAGATCGCATGCTGATGTCTGCATTTATTTTTAGGTCTTCCCATATGGATAGAGGTGCTGCTTCTGTTCCTCTCATGGGTCTGAAGCCGACTTGCCAGTGGCTGAGTATTCCGTTTGTTTTTACATGGCTCAGGAGGATTTTGAATACGTGGTTCTCCAGTAGCTTCACCGGGTAAAGTAGATTAGATATAGGTCTGTAGTTGGTGGGGTCTTACGCGCTGCCTGCTTTGATTTGTAGGAGTGGCTTGATGTAAGCTGATTTGAAAGGTTTCAGTAGTATTCCTGTGTTTAGGGACCGGTTCATCAGTAGCCGGAAGTAGGATGCTGGGGTGCTGTGGTTGAGGATTTCTGGCTGGGGGGACATCAGTCGCTGGGGTACCCAGTGAGTTTCATGGCATTTATTAGAGTGGAGAAAAATTCTTCATCCATGGGTTGAAATCTGTTGAGTGTTGCTGCAGTTGGTGGCATGCCACCTGTGTTGGTGGTCCTGTAGTTGTTCTTGTGTTTATTGATGTGTGGCTTGCTTCAATGGTCTGTTGGATTGTTTCTACTATTGTTCTTAGACAGTTGGTGATGTCACATAGTGATGCCTTTGTTGCAGGATGTAGGGTTTTTGACTTCTATGATGATTTTGAAGAGTTATTTTTGTGGGTTTCTTGTCGAATGGAATCTTGTGGCATAGTATGCTTCTTTTAAGAACCACTGATTTGTATATTCTGAGTTGTAGTTGGTATTTTATTTTGTCAGATTGATTGTAATGACTTCTCCATAGTTTTTCCCGTTTGGGGTTTGTTTTTCTTGAGTTCCCTCAGTTCTTCTGTGAACCACCTTGCAGCCATTTTATTTGCAGTGGCTTTGAAAGGTTTGGCTGACATTAGTTGGTGAAGGGCTTGAGTGATCCAGCTGTCGAGTATTTTTACCACAAAGCCATTCCATTTAACTCAGAGATGTATGGTTTAGTTGATTCCAGCAGTTCTGTTAAGGATTCCAGGTCAAGACTATTCCAGTTTCTTTTGTGAGAGGGGCTGCGGACTCTCCAGTGGGTACCTTCCCAAAGTACAGGTCAATGGGCTGAGTTTGTTCTCTCAGAGCAGCGCCTATTGACTATTTTTTCATTGTTTAAGGGTCTTAGGTTTAGTCATCCCAGGTTTCCGAGGGTCATCCAGATGTGGACCCCTTCCTCACTTTGCTCAGAGAGGCACAGCTCCACCTCACTGATGAGGCCCAACAAGGCTGAAAGACTTGTATGGGGTTGATGTTGGTAATCTTGTTCGGAAGGGAATTGCCATAGCAATTTGGTGCTGGACTGCCCATGTGGATGAGACAAAGACTGATATGCAAATGGGTATTTCCCATCTGTGAAAGGTACAGTGAGCTAAAGTGTGGCTTTGGACTCTCAAGTGGGTATCTTCCCAAAGAACAGGTCAATGGGCCGTTATTTGTTCTCGCAGAGGGGCACCTATTGACAATTTTTTCATTATTTTGTAAGTAGTGTGCAGTATTTTGTTTCGGGTAGGGAGTTTGATGGTAAATGGGATCAGGTGGTGATCAGTCCATATCATTGGTATCCGTGGGGCATTGGTAGAGAGTACTTCTCTGCAAAAGATTGTGTCCAAGGTGTATCCAGCATTGTGTATGGATCTGTTCACTATTTGCTGGAACTGGAGTGTTTCCAGAAGGGCGCTGAGTGAGTTTGTTGTGGTTTTGTTCTCTCTTTCGAACCATATGTTGAAAAACCCCAGGATCCTTAGGTTATCATGATAAGTGAAAAGCTTAGCAATAAAGTCTGCAAGCTTTGTTGAAAGGTTCGGGTTATAGGATGGTGGTCTGTATATCAGAAGGAACAGTATGTTGGCTTGGTCATTGAGCTGGATCTTGATGAAGAGGGGTTCACAGTCTTCTATGGTCGCAGAGGTAGTGTTGTGGCACAGATGTGGTCTTTGTGCGGTTCCATGTGTTAATATCCCCGCAAAAATATTGCCATACAAAAATATCACCATATTTTTGCAGTGATATTAAGGCATGGAACATGGGACGCCCCCGCAACACCTGCGTTATTTATAAAGGAGCAGGGGACACCCCCACAAGCCCTGCTCCTAAAAAAACCAAAAATATCCCTCCCAAAAATATCGCCTACGGCCGTTCCAGATGACTATATATACGGCAATATTTTTGGTAGGGATAATATGTAGTGGTACCCTTTGTGCACCATTACGATTCCGCCTCCTCTTTGGTTTTCTCTGTTGGCATGTATTAGTTTAAAATTGCTTGGTATGACTTCATGGGCGATTCACTTGTAGTTGTCTGATAGCCATGTTTCTCATGAGAAGAGTGTGATGGTGCCACCCTTCCTTAGGAGCTCAAAAATGTCTGTTTTGCATTTCACCATAGATCTTACGTTGAGTAGGTTACAGTGCAATGTGTTTTTTCCTTGTAAGCTGTTGCCTATCCTTTCATGTGTCTCAGCCGGGGTGATGATTGCTGGGTTTTCATTTCTTGGGATTCTCTGTCAGATGTTTGCTGCGATTGTGCTTGGGGGCTCTGTCTCTTCGTTGAGGAGTTTAATTAAGTTGATGGAAGGGTTTCTTAGTTCTGGTTCGTGGTGGCTGGTTGTTTGAACGTGTGGGCTTGTTTTACAGTCTTTGGTTATGTAGGGTGTGTGGATGGTTATGGATTCAAGAATGCCCCTGATTCTCAACAGGGTCTTACCGAAGATGTTTTCCGATTTGCTGTGTTTTGAGAGGTTTGGTTTGGCATCGTGTTGGGGTCCAGGTTTGTTTGGGTTCTTGCTTGTGGGGATTTTGTCGGTTGATTGTTTTCCGTTGAGTTCGGGTCTTAGGTGGAGAGGTAGCATGAGATGTATTCCGTGTTTGCTCTTTTTGTGGTCTGTATCCTTAGTCCATATAGTTGTTTCTCTATGGGGTTTCTGGGTGTAGTGATTTCTGGTGGGTGGTTTCTATTCCGTTGGGGTGCAGTTTCCTTCATGTTTCTGTTTTCCTTTCTTGTTTCTTTGTCTTTCTTCTTCGAGGCATGTCAGTGGTCTGTGCTTACTATTTTTGGGTTGAGTTTGTGATGCATTCCAGTGACGTGTGCCCTACAGGGTGTCTTTTAAAAAAAAATAAAACAATTATTTTGAATACGCGATGTGACTTTCTGCTGTAGAGTACAGTGGTGTCTGCCTCACTATGGTTGTTGGTGATAGCTTCCATTTTGGATTTGGGCTGAGACATGCTCTAGTGTATTTCCAGGGACGGCTGTCTTATTGGGTCAGTTATTTCCTATTTTTGTGGCTCTGCGGCAGCTTTTAAGTGCAGTGAGCATCTGAAAAAACTCTCAAGCCTAGCTGGAAGTATGCTAACAAGGTTTTATGCTGTTGACTCACGTGCCATGAGGAAAACCCAAATAGTTCTGGTGTTAGGGTCTCTGGTGCCTTAGGGAGAGCCCAACAATGTTCATTGTTTGAGTATCTCATGGAACACGGAAAAAAACAAAAAAAGGTCTCATGCTTGAGGTTCTTGTGCATGGGGGACAACAGAAAACATTCTCATGCTTGCTGCTCTTGTGCAGCAGGGAGAACCACAAACATTCTAAAGAGTGGTCACTTCTCTGTTGTAAGAAAGCTCTTCCTAAGCTAGTGAATTCCTACTATAACTTAATGTAGAAACAGAGCAGAATTAGAACACTTGCTAATGACAGCTCAAGCAATCAATACTTATTTATTTAAAACGTCTACATTGCCATAATCTCACATGACTATGTGGTAATAGTTAAACACAAGATGTTACAATTATATTAAAAAAATAACACTTGTGCGGTCTTAACGGTTTGAGTTTGTAGGGTTCTGATGATCCCATATGTTACTAATAAGAGAATCAAACAAGACTGAGACATTGTAAGTGGCTAAATCTAGCCCTCCTGCTAGACACTTCTGTGCCTCAGACAAAAAGCAGTCATGATGAAGGACTCCAAGACCCAAGAGACCCTCTGTCCAGGAAAAGACACCAAGACAAGGACTAAAAAGAGCAGTCCTACATTGATATTTGTTCGGAGTGGCATTAACTATTTTGCTCTAACAGCGCTATAAAATGCAATAAGTAGCGGGACATTCATTGGCGATTCCATTTCAGAAAGACAGAAAGGACAGCAGCGTCTGTCCAGGCATTTCCAGGCCATGTTTCTGTTATCGGTACAAGATCAAACCTTAAACAAGTAATGCACATATCCACACCATAAGTAGTCTTTGGTCAATGAGAAGTTAGTTATTGACATGATTGGGTGAGGATTCCCTCTGATCTTAATGCTTTGCCATGGGTGAGGATTCCCTCTGATCTTAATGCTTTGCCAAGAGAAATCTTCTAATGATCTTGTTTGGACTCCTGCTGATTGAGTCGCCAGAGTTAAACCAGTGATTTGTACTTATCTATCGCAGACAGTTTCTGTAATAACTCAGACCAGGCATGGAATATTGAGCGCCACTGCAGAGAGCAAAACACTTTTCAGCAACTCATTAATAAATGTCGCAGGCTTGTGAGACGGGTAAACAGCCAAGCAATGCTGGGCTTATTTCATGTACCCTATCAGCTCACCCCAAACTCATAACGAATGTCGTAAACTGGGATGGATGTGGGAAGGCGTAAGATCGTCCTGAAAAATCTATCCGCCAGTTTTTTTGAATAATGAGTAGCATTCTCACAGCCCCACATCCCACAGTCATAGATGGAGATCCTGCGCATAGCCCTATGGGCTCCAAGCCTGATATGGTAGAGCTGGAAATTTCCATGAAGTTGAAAAGACCCCTATAGCCTCTGTTATTTGCATTCGTTTTTTGATGAGTGTTTCGAGTCTGTTCCTTTCCTGTGAAACCCGTATTGTATGCCGGAGTAATCAAATGTGTCCACCTGGTCAACCGGGGAGACTTGGGAGAAGAATGTTTTGCATGGGCTTGAACCATTTCCAATAGCCAGGCTGCAAGATTCTGCTACATTAATTATGAGGCCCCTTTCCCGAGCTTTCGAATTGTATGAAATCAGATTCTCCAAACTAAAGCCTTTCTAGCCCATCCCAAGGGCCCACTCTAGAGAAGCTTTAGTTTGGAGAATTTAATTTCATACAATTCGAAAGCTAGGGAAAGGGGCCTCATAATTAATGTAGCAGAATCTTCCAACCTTCAAAATACCCCTATAGCCTCGGTTATTTGCGTTCCCTTTTTGACGAGCGTTTCTTGTCCGTTCCTTTCTTTTGAACCCCGTATTGTATGCACCCATAGGAATTCAACCCCTTCTTCAGGTTCCTCAAACACGCTAAGCAGAAAGGGTGAGGCAGTCAGAGATTCCAGGCAGGAAATGGACATTCAGGGGACTCAGGTGGCTGGAGCAATAAGGGGGGCAAAGGGAGCAGGGAGCAGTTCCTCTCTAGAGGACCGGGTGGCCTGGAGTCTGCCAATGGCAGGGACGACCATTTCTATATTTTTCTATAGGTGACTATGCATTATCACTGCCACGTTTTAAACCATTATACTATATTTTGACTGCAATAACGAGAAGGAACAGACAAGAGGATCTACGCTGGTGGCATCTCTTCTTCTCTGGCAACTGTGTGTGTAAGTTGCATGTTTGACTGCATGCCTGAAACAGACGCACTGCTATTGTATTTTCAGAATTGTGGGAAATGGGGCTTTTCAACTGACTTATCCTGAAATAGAACCATATGTATGTCCTGAAGATGGCTCTAATAATTAAACACGTGAGCATGTGGGTACAAGAGCATCATGATTGAAGAGAGGAAACACCTGTCAATGGGAATGGGGAGGTCGGATGCACGGTGGCGGTGCATTCAACATGTTCTGTTCACGGGTGCCGGTACATCCGCCAGGTCAGATATGGCGGGCGAAAAGGCACCCGCGAGCAGAACTCGTAGTTTGCCAGTCCGGTAGTAATGGCGGTAGTAGCTTACCGGCGCCGTTACTAATGGACCGGCAAACTTGTAATGAGGTCCAATATCATGTTTATTTTATTATGTTCCCATTAACAAAAAACACACAGCGAGTAGCACATCAATCTAGACTCGCAAAACTAAAAACTGTTGCAGAGTTGGAAAAAAAAAGCTGTAGATTAAGACTACAGTAGAGATTTTCCAATTAACTAATCATTTCTTTGCTATATTGTGTGTTTACGAGATTTGTGTGCAATCACTGCATACTAATCCCCAGTCACATTCTATTTGGTGAAGTGATCCTTTTTTCAAACATCTTTGAATCTGTTTGTTTGGCTGACTTTAGTGGTTTTATAATTTTGTACGTTGTAAACATTTCCAAAATAAAACAAAATACTAATTTAAAATAATGCGATTTGTGTTCTCTCTCTAGCTGTTTGCACAAAAAGGGAAGAGTAGCATGAAAAGTCAAAAGGTGTGGGCTCATTGTTGTGCCTAAAGAGTAAGGGAGGGGTAACCAGTCTCCTATAGATAGATAGGTGTTTTGCACATTTCACACTTGAGACCGGTCCCCTGTAAACAAATAATTGGTGGAAGTACCCAACAGATTGACTGTTATATGGACAAGCCTTTGTCTTGTGGGTAAACAAAGTGTACATTAGCGATATGGAAAAGGTGAACACTGTCTTTTTCCGATGAACATTACCAGCAACTCCTGGGTCTTCCTTCTCTCCCTGCCTCCTCTTCGAATGGCCAACCATGGACAAACTAACAATTTAGAAGTACTAACACAAAAAAAGAACAAAACTGATCATGACAGAATCATATGGACAACTAATGTTAGAATATCTTAAAGCAGGGATGATTCCAGGGGGACTGCAGATATGTAACGTCCCCCAAGTCTTTATAGACAACCCAAAATTCAAGCACAAATTCAGTGGCGTGGGGAATAAGTGCTCTAGAGATTGGGTTATCCTGATCATTGATACAGCTGAAGAGGAAGCTAAGAAGCAGAAGGAAGTACTAGACAGAGATTGGCACCAGTCTCCTATTGATAGATAGGTGTTTTGCATCTTCCACACTTGAGACCGGTCCCCCTTAACAAAACATTGGTGGAGGTACCAAACAGATTGACTGCATGCGTGTTAGCCATTGATGCATGTGTTCTGCATGTAAAGTATAGTAGAGCCCACAACTGTAGACAGTTGCCCAGGGGATTGATAGACAGTTTACAATAGCTTTGTCTCCTCTCACGCTGCAACCCAAAGAATACAGCTGAGTCCCACGAAAAATGTGGTCCAGCTGTCACATCGCCACTGACATAATAGTCATTCCTTATGCTGTTGCAATATGCACTGCATGATATAAAATGCTTCAACCTAGTCATCTTTGCTTGTCGCAGAATGCCAACCACTGTTCACTCACATGGTATTGCTCTTTTTTTTGCATGTTTGCACATACTACAGTCTTCCGAAGGGCATTCATTCACGGCAGCGCTTCAAAGCCAAACTAATTGCAGTGCGCTATGCAAATATCAAATAACATAAAATAATATAATGGCATGTAGGACCTTTGGGGTTCTTGCAAGTAGGGCACATTTTGCCCACTTATGAGAGAATGGAAACTCTTTCAGAAGGTTGTATGTTGATACAGGTAATATAGGCTTCATTTTCCTAGAGTTGTCTGCAGTAATTTGCATGATGAAGTAACCTGACTGGTTCTGGGGAGCTACAAGGTGGCGACTCAGGGGGTCAGATGCTATCCCAAGTCAGAGATGTTGGGTGTGGGCGTTTTGTGGGGGCATTCACAAAAAAGAGGGTCAGTCAGAACAGGCAGGTGACAATTAAGATCACTCTATGAATGTTTTTCTATTAAAGAGCTATGGTATAATCGACTGTTGCAGTTTACACTAGCTTGACAGGGAACATTGACAGGGACGTCATTTGAGGGTCACCCTTGCTACCGCTAAAAAAATAATTCAAAACATCTTTTATTTAATGTAAGCTCCTGGGCTGTGGCCAGCGCCATTTGGCTCTTAGTTTCTAGAGTGGCTGGCTTTCTTGTTCAAGCCTCCTTTCCTTTAATAAAAGAGGGGGTTCCACATGTGTAAAACTTTGAGCAGTGACCCTAAATAAGAAAGAATATTAATAACACATACCTTGTCTTTCTGGAATTCTATACAGTAAAGGTTTATTTCCGGAACACTTCAGGGGGTGAGTTTCTGGTTTAGTCTGTTCTTAAACACATCAACTCAGCCTTCCACCATTCTGAGGTCGATAAATGCGTACCAACACAGTTTGGGTGATATTGGGTGTATATTTTTTCTATATAAAGCGCTTAAGCATACGTGTTATATAATAACACATCATTATCATTTGGCCTTGGACTTCTGCTTGCATTCACAGTAATTTGGTAATATGGGCCTATATATACTGATGTTAAAGATACATATGGTGATCCATTCGTGTATGAAATGTATATCACATTATAATGATATCATAACCATATTTTTCATAGTGTACTTAGGAACAATGCTATGTGATGGCACTTGTCAAGGGGTGAAAGGTAGTTTATCATTGCTTCCTGTGATGTCACTTTGGGGTGGGGTCAACTGACATCACTTCCTGTAATATCATCAGAGGTCAATCGTCCCGTGATGTCATGTCCGCTACCCATGGCATTTTGGTGAAAGGACGTCCGTGAACATTGATTTTTATTTGATTGTTTAAAAATGATCAGTTCCCTATGAGATCAGTTGCCAAAATGTTCAGAGGCAGGTGTAGTTTTAGCCTGCCTATGAAGCCTATTCATTTCTCTGATTCCTATGAGCAATTTGATGTTCCCTTGGTGTTTGTAAAATGAGTGTAGATTTTTTTAAGGAATTTAAATGAGGCTAGAAAATATTGAGTAGCCCTTCTATAGTATTGATCAAAGCAGCCAAATTCCATCCCTATAGGGACAGGAGAACGCTTAAGCCAGGCTTTGCCATCAGGTTTACAAAATGTTTGATAATTAATTTGGTCATACCATCCAAACTTAGGGAATTATTTGTTTCTACTTGACTTTTACGGTATGTGTGAAGATTCTTTTATGATTATCACTGATATATGTAATCGTTTTTTTTTCTGTTGGGCCAAATTCCCTTCTGCACTATGCACTCATGTGCTATCGTAGGTTGCAAATGTTCAGGAACCTCAAGATCATCACAAGAGTATAATTGTTACTCTTGCAATACACTGCAGCAGACCAAAACTATCACAGAGCAATGTTGTGGAGAGCGTTGTAACTAGTCATCTCACGATATTACAGACACCAGCAGGACGTGACTGAAGACAACTATTTGAGGCCTACAAGTACACCGGAATTTCCTCTCCCCACTTCTTTGAGTGTCACTTGAAAGCGACAATAAGTGTACATCATTAGAGATTGTGAGTTGTCTATGCCTACGTGTCTTCCAACAGGACCTCACAATTTAGGGATGGGTTATCTGTGTTAATATCCATTATTCAACATGGGTAATTGTAAGACCTCCCTGAAGTCAGATGCAATAGTACCTCAGCACTAAAGTCTTACTCAGACTGTACACTAGCAGGGGGCAGATTAGTTCTTCTAAGGCCACTCTCACAAGTAGTTCAAGACAGATGTCCCACTTACTGCACCAGTATTTGAGTGGTCTATCAACCCTACCAATGTGGGATACATCAAGTAAATAAGATTTCGGACTCTGAGCGTCTGATGATCTGCTGTATCTTCTTGTAGACCCATTTGCACTGAGGAGTCCAGATTTAGCACATCACATGTCCCACAGCCTCTCCATCTCCAGCCTATCACTTTCATCAGTAGCGTTCACATAAGAAGACCTAGGGGCTGTCATTCGCAGGCAGAATGAGCTACCTCATCATGAAGACGTCTACGTTCTTGACCTCTCTTGTGTTGTGAAGAGCACAGGCATTGCTGAATTTTCTTCCAGACACTGAGCTTCCTGCAACTTATTTTCCCAAACTTACATCACTACATATTTGCACATTGTCCACGGGGCCTTCTGGGGCCTGGGGTCTCAATACCTTCAACCCTCTCTTCCAAAATGTCTTCCTTCTCAAACTCTTTGCTCATCCGCCTCCAACGGCTTCAGGGCCTGATGCTTCTCCAAGCAACCAGTGGTGGTAGATCTCTTTCTTCTGCTGGGGCCTCCCTCTGGAACAGCTTCCCTGCCTGAAACTTGAGGAGAACCATCTCTGATTCTGAAAGCACCTCAAGACTTTTCTCTTTGGTTCTGCTTTCTCTCTTCCTCTCTCTTGCTGATCTCCTGGATGAAACTGAAAGTGTACTGGCTACCTGGCTACCCTCTGATCTTGGGCCCAGGTCCCCTCCCCGCCAGTTGCACACCTGCACTGCCCCCTGGAAACCCTTGCACTCGGGGACTGTTTCTGTATCCATACAGACCCCTCCAGCACTTGACACCTGATGTCTGCAATTACCCCTGCACTTGCCACCAGCTGGCCGCATTTATTACTCTTTATTTATTTTACTCTTTTCCTATGTATTGCACTGCCCCCTCCATCTTTCCCCTGCACTTTTATGTATTATCTTTATTTATTTTACCCTTTTCTATGCACTTGCACAATCTTAATGTCACCTGGCCTAGTAAGATCGTTGTGTCTGTCTTCCCTGTTCCCCCTCCCTTGCCTCGTTGTGCCTTGAAACAATTGTGTATAGACGTGTTATGAATGCCATATCATGTCATTAATAACTGTATCCCATTCTGCTAGGGTTTGAAGGTTCTCCTGCACCACATGTGGCTGCTAAGCAGTCTCTTTAATCTTAATTCACAATAGCACATCCCTCCACAGTCACACAGTATCCACCTTGCCAGCCAAATCATGTCTCCTTATCATGTTGTGCAGGTACACCAGTAATACAGCCTCACTGAGTGGGGCGTTGTGCTTGCTTACTTGCTCCCTTCCCTCCTCAAAAGACTGTAGCACAGAGGAGACATCAGGCACCAGCCTCCACTATCTCGGCACACAGACGTCACTGTCTAATATTTGTCTCTGACTACTGCAATCATCATTGATGGCTTTGCTCTTTTCAGTTTGCAGGTCTAACAAGTACAAAGTAGAATTCATGCAGGTGGAAAACGTGGTTTTCAGTTATGCTGTGGCAATTTGTGGTGCACTGCAATTGAGGCAGCATGTTTATTGGACTGTAGACCCAGCTGAAGTTTGAGCTGATTTTCTGGGCCACAGAAATGATGTCCTTTACAGTCTGGCAATTGTTCATAAAACGTAACACAACCAGACAATTAGCTTGCTCAAAGAAATGGACATGCATTACGTTTACAATTTTTAATGCAGCAAATATATCAAACCCATTGTCAACAATAATGACACCCAGCTGTAGTTCTAGGAGTACACTCTGCCATCACCCTGGTCTCTAGCACCTTGAATCATCTGTTGTGCTAGATGGAATTACTAATAAAGATTGCAGGTCACATAACCAGACGGAATCAAAGAATATGGCAAACGGCTACTTTATTCTCAATTTAATAAAGCAGGGTACACTGACAGACATCGGACTGATGCTTGCATTCACATGCACAAACTTGATTACACAGAGGTCTTATACCCCAATATACATCATTTATGACCTCATCCTACGTGGCAAACTGAAAAACTATTGGTGGGAGGGATTGGTTAGGGGAACATATCTACTTATAGAAAGTATATGGGTTAGTACTTCATTGGGGGTCTCTTATCTGTCAGACACACTTCAAACTACCTCTAAATAGGTTTAATACTGATTATAGCAAACAAAATGGTTGCAGATTGGGCTATGCAACATTTTATAGCTTGTTGCCCCATAGACCCACTGATTGGTTGGCATCCCAACCAACCTTGGACCTTCGGCTCAGCTAGCAGCACATAAGTGAAACGAAACCCAGGTGAGTCACGTCAGATTACTCCACAATTTCTCATCAAGTCCATCATCTCTCATTAGTATGGCCATACGCCATAGGTTTCCCGTCTGTAGTTGACCTTGCAGTTACTATCTGTTCTGTGGCATTCAAAGGAGTATGGGCACATGCTTTGTCTTCAATCACAGCTTAATGAATAGCCCTTGTTTTCGACTTCTGTATCACGTGTGAAGAGACTGCAAATGTGTCTATTTCGACCTCCTATTAACTGATATTTGATTCCATTATACTGGGTATTGTTACTCCTATGGCCTCTAGAGACTTGTTCACTCCATCTTGTATGAGTCTTATTCACTGTTAATTGTCCAATACTTGGGTCTTGCACATGTTTTCATCTTCTTTAATCTAATAGAAATATGTCACATGCTCATGACGTTATCCATCTGCCTCCCTTTGTGCTTTGCAGTTATTTCTTGAAATTGAATCCTTGATCCCAGGCCAACATAGACTCCTTAGTTTGCACACAAAGCTGTTTTCCAGCATCTCCTGACTCTTCATCTTTGATCTGTTTCTGAGGTAGTTATAATGAACCTTTGCACAAGGCAGCTTCCATTTTCCAATTATGGCCATCCTAGCCACGTTATATATATTCCTCTATAGCAAGCTTCTATTTGTCTCATCTACCTTGCATTGCTGCGTATTTACATTTATGGATCCACAAATTACTTTATCTTATTTTTCCATACATGATTACTTCATTATTTCGTACATGTTTCTCTTGTTGCTTCAGCTACATCGTCATTCTTAAGTATTTTCTTATTGATTCAGTATGCTCTCGTACATCTTCTTCATGATATCACTTTGCCCTTGTCAGATGTAACTCAGCTCTCCATGATGTCTAATGGTGCGTGCAGACATTCATCGGCTCTCTCGACGTCAGGGTACATTTGATAACGTCTCTCATACACTCAATGCGGTATAGGGACAACACAGGGGGATCCACATGCAGCTCTTCACCTGCTGTTTCAGTATGACGTCAGTGAGGGGGCGGGAGTTAGGGTATATGTGTCTACCTGGTCCTCTACAGCAAAGCCTGGCATACAGAAAGTGTTCCAGTGGCATACTTCATGCACTTGCTCCCTCCATGGATTACTTCAGGAACTGGACGTATCCTTCCTGGTGTGGGAAAAGGCAGTCACCCAGTGTGAAGTCAAAGCCTTGCCATCAATGCTCTGCCAATGTTCACATGTCCATTGTGAAATAGACTTTCAGATTTTTTGGCTAAATAGTGCCTACTCCACTGTGACAAGGATCTCATTGTAGGACTGTCACACATCCTGCCACCTCTCACACCACTAACACCATTAGGGTTCCCACAGTGCGCCCATATCCTATATCATTGTCACACATTACTCACACAGGTCGGGACTCACGTGTGCAGTTGTTTGCCCGTCATGGCTGGACGCGGCATGCCACATACTCTATGCAGTCTCGGTTGCACCCGTTTTTGCATTGGCAGCCGCCCTGGCGCTTGGGAAACAGATTAACCAGACGAGCGCCGCGTGACTGCTCGTCTCCGCTCACGTGATTCGATGCCTCGTTCATGTGATGCGGTTGCACGTCCTGTGACCAGGAAGCAGCAAGTACAAAAGGAGTGATTCGCTGTGCGTTCCTCACTTCACAGCTGTTTCCAGACAGTTGGCGTTTCTTACCTATCGTTTACCTTGAAAACCTCGACCTCAGATCTTGCTTCTTGGACCCCTCTGGATTGCCCTTGTCGGATTGATGATCGCTTTTTGAACTGCTACCTGGTTAACAAACTCGGGTTGCCTCTTGGACTTCTTGGATTTGTAACTCATTCGACACCTTGTTACCCTGGACTTGTTTGTCCCCTTAGCCCACTCTTGAAAGTGCTTTACGTGGTCTTGGACTTCTTCACTTCTTGGACCTATTTGTCTGCACAGCTCACTGAGCTTGTCATTACTCTCATCATCTGCTCACTTGAGCCCCGGAACACCATACCCCAGCTTCACTAAGTTAACAGTGCTCCCGCTACCACCAATAGGTAAGCATCTCCCGATTTTCCATATTTACAGTCACTGTTATTGCCTGGTATTATTGCTGTTTCCTTTGCAGCGGCTTCGGGGTCTCCAGTGTTCCGTGGTTCCGGGCTTCAACATCTCCCACCTGTGGCCTCAAAGACTGCACAGAGAGTGGCTCTTGGGTTCTTTCTGTGCGGCACTTGGGGACGGAGGTATCTCCTATCTTCACGACGAGCAAGTCTCAACAAGGACTTCAGCAACATCTTGTGTGAACTATATCAGTGACTGGAATTGCCCACTGATGTTTGACTTTACAAATACAGCAACAGACATAGGGCACTTCTACAGAAACATATTGCAAGAGGTCTATGGGCAACATTGATCCAGGTTGGCACTGATCTCGCACCCTTTGTGATGCAAAATGTGAAACGTTTGTCCATGATAAAATGCCTCTTCACACTGACCTAGCTCAAGAGGGATAAGTGTGTGAAGCAGAACTGGAGATCAATGTCCAGAGCAATGTTGGAACATCAGCAATAGCGTCTAGGGTGGGAGTATTAGCTGGGGAAGGTATAGTGATTGGCTGGTTGCGGTAGGGCAGCAGTCGATATCTTTTGAATAAATCACATTCCTGTGCATGGTGCTGAACCATATCGGGCCACAAAGATGTGTTATCCCAGATGGTCCCAGGCATCCACGCACACACATTTTTCCTGCACTGAGTGCAGGACGTGACATGTTGCTCTTTTTCCTCGATGAATTGCCCACACTTGTAATTTTCTGTAGTAGGATTACATATGTCTTGCTTGGCCCATCTGGGCAGATAGGTGGGGGTGGTGGTGGTGTAATTGATCTGTATGCCACACATTTCTGTTCTCAGATCCTCCAGACTTTGTTTAAAAGGCATTGCACACAAGTGGAGGACACGATTTGCCATTCCCTACGGTCTCTGTGCCGTGACCTTGTCTCTTCTTTGCGCGAGCACCTGCGTTATGCAACATGCACTTGCATCGGTCAAAAGTGTGTCTAGCTCAACATAATGAAAATTTGGAGGCTCACTGAATGTTAATGGCGCACAGGAAGTACGCATATCCTTCTCCTTTTTCCTGTGTTGGTTCTCTGGGCTGATCATGCTCCTCTACATTGTGTGTTTTTGCCACAGATAATAGTGGATGTGATTGTCATCACTTCCTCTTCTGTACCAGAGACATTTCAGTGAACACCTTCCTCTTCTTATTGCAATACCATGCTGTGTACTACTTTATCTTGCACACCCGAGTGATGTGTAGTTGAAGGTGCTGCTGAATGCTTGTTTGAAACCGCTAATTTACCATGCTCAGTTTTGGTGTTTCTCATGGACAATGTAGCTGCTATTACTTATCTAAAACACTATATAGCTGCACCCATCCGCCTTTCAGGTTTAAGTGCTCCA
Source organism: Ambystoma mexicanum (assembly GCF_040938575.1). Lineage (NCBI taxonomy): Eukaryota > Metazoa > Chordata > Amphibia > Caudata > Ambystomatidae > Ambystoma > Ambystoma mexicanum. The sequence goes on from NC_090931.1 coordinate 157,770,527, forward strand.
GACCTGTTTCCATTCAATGTAGTTATAGTTACTCCCACGTACAAAAAATGTCACGTGCATGCATGTCACACAAGGTGGTCACTGGGATCTTCTCCAGTCTCTAGTAGAAGTAATATCCATCAGGCAATTGCACCCGCTCCCAGACATTGCTATGATTTTCTCTTCACTATTATTCTTTATCATCATGTGCAGTAGAATCTTTGGGTGTTCTTATGCGCAGCATGTGATTACCATAATAAATTATATCAGACCCAAATAAGCAGCTAAACTCAAAGAATATGGCAAAATACTACTTTATTATTAGCTCAATAAAGTTAGGAAACCTGGTGAAGAATAGATTGTAGCTCACACACGCTCCGTTAAATTGCATGTTTGGTTGCACAAAGGCTTTATACCTCGATGTAAGTCAGCTATGACATCATCTTATGTGGCAAATAATAAAACCTATCCGACGGAGGGATTGGTTAAGGGAGCATATCTACTTATAGTTTATATAAGAGTTAGTAACATGATTGGCTGACCTTCATCTGGCAGACATACCTTGAACTTCCCTCTAACTACTCATTATACAGATTATAGCAGAACAGCAACAGATTGGCCCCTGCAAAAATGTATGTTCAGCATTGCATAGGCCCCCGTGATTGTTTGGCATTCTCTCCCAGCCTTGGACATTCGGCTTGTTAGCAGCACATAAGCAAACGGTGCAGAGAACAACGTCAGACAACTGCCCACTTGCCCAATTAGTCTACCATCTCTCATCAGTTAAGCCTTCAGCCAAGGCTTCTTCTTTGTACTTGACCTTGCTGAATGTTCTCTTCTCTGAAACTTTAAGGGGAGTTAAGGTACATCGTTATCTCCATCTGATAGCTTATGAATAGCCCTTGTTTTCTGGTCTTGCACCTTGCGTGAGGAGACCATGATGTTGTCCATTTTGCTTTTTATTGAGTGCTATTTGATTCAATTATCCTGTGCTTCATGACTCTCTTCAGCCTCTGGAGACTTGGTTGCTCTGTCTTGTATATGCTTTATGTATCTTTAATTGTTCAATACTTGGCATTCAAAAATATTCGCTCATTTACTTAATCTAAGAGAACTATGTCCTGCGTACATTGCTTATCCCCGTGACTCCCTGTGTACCCTGCAATTGCTTCTTACTGTGGCATCCTTGATCTTTGGCCAAACAGTTACTCTTTGTTGGTGTGCAAATTCACTTTCCAGCACCTGGTCTCTTTCCGTCGAGCTTCTCGCTTACTTTTAGTCAGAGCCGACGTCCATCTTGTCAACATGGCCGCTTTACCCCTGTTATATTTTCTACTGCAGCCAGCTTCTATGTGACTCATCTACCTTGTGTTTATGCGTATATACATTTACTGCACATCTGGGTACTTATCTTCTTTGTATATATGGTTTCTTCTCATATATATATATATATATATATATATATATATATATATATATATATATATATATATATATATATATATATTTGCTTTTGCTTCTTCAGTTACATCTTTATTCTTTAAGTATTCTCATATCATTTCAGTGCATCATAGTGTCTTCTCCCTCTGACTTCACTTTGCACTCGTCAGATTTCACTTATATGTCTTCTAGTTCCATTGGAGTCCGCAGACCTCCTTCTAATACTTCAGTTCTTGGATACATTCGATAAGGTTGTCTGAGTGCATACCGTCTCTCATATCTTCGATGCAGTATTGGAATTGTATACGGGTGTCGGGCTAAGTATCTCCCTGTTCTTCCAATATGACAGAGGGGAGGGGATGGGGTCTAATGATGTGTCTAGCTGTTTCTCTGCAATCACAAAAACAAGGCACACTCACATCCATTGAATGCAATCTAACTCTCCAAACTATCCCAGAATATCTCCTCATTAGTCATGTCTTTATCAGAAAAGGCACACTGGGTTACAGTCACTGAATGCAATCTTCTGTCTGCTTACAATCAATTTGGGATTTCGCATCCTACGAGTCACTGGTAAAACATTTGACATGCATGTTTGTATGACAGAATGGTGACTGGGATTCTCTCCTCCCTCTTGTCCTGTCCAGAGGATGGCAAGTGCATTGCACATTTCGTTACAGCCTCTGGATTATTGTAATTCCCTCTTAACAGTTCTATAATTCGCTTTTCACTCATAGATGGCACACTCCATTACAGTCACTACACTTAATCCCAAACCTACTTCCCAAATATTCTGGAATGCTCTCGTCCATCGTTCTCCACCATGCTAGTCACTGACAGGAAAGACAGGTGAATGTCTGCCAAGCAATTTGCTAACTGGGTTTGCTAACTGGGAGGCTCTCCCCCATAGTAGTCATTGAAAGAAGGCATGTGCGTTTCACAATCATGTACGGTCACTGAAACTCATTTCCCCACTCCAGGCAATTTAAGATTTGTATTTCTCTTAAATTCTGTCTTGTCACACAAAGGTGGCACACTCAGTTACAAAACCGTGAATAAACTCATACTTTATACTTATACCACTACAAATGAAGTACTGTATTCTGTTCTTCCCGATTTGCAAGGGTTGTATTATTATAATCCATGTCTTGTTCATTTCTTGGTTAATAAAAAGATTTGAATCAACAGCAACAGGCACCAGAACACAAACGGATAACAAACTACTTTATTGGATGGGCAGTTATGGTGACCTTGTAATACCGGGGGCAATTAGGCTGGCAGTGGTATGGCAATATATTTGTGTTTTACAATGGGTAGTTCCCTATAGACCTTCCACCCCCAACCACTATTCCTGTTCTCGTTACTCCACTTTGTGGGGTAAACAACAAGGTTCCCACTGGCATACTAATGCTCGTGAAAAGAATCACAGTGCCTATTGGGCGCTATACTGGACAACCAGAGCTGTCTGTAATATTTGCTGGTCCTGGCACACAAGGATTCTGTCAACAGCAATTTATTTATTTATTTATGTTTACATTTATAGCAGCACACACAACCCAGAGGCATATAGGTGCTAGTTACAGTACACGTGCGATAGTACAGTCCACACGGTGTGGGATCACACATAAAGTTACAACATAAGGACAGGATGTGAAAGCACACTCTGGTAAAGCCTCACCTCCTGGTATGGGGCTACATCAGGTGTGCAAATAAGCATGGAAAACATTAATATGAGTGAACATTCTGGTTAAGCGTCACCTCATGGTACAGGGGGCTAAGCCAGGTGTGCAAGTATTTCATAGCGTAAAATGCCTAACTGTGACTTATGCCCTATTCCCGGAGCGTGTAGTGCATCTGGCACTATTTGTTTCTAGCATATTTTAGTTTAGGGCTGCATGTATCATTCAGAAGTGAAATATGCCAACATGAGATTTCTGTATATACCCTGGTTTATAGTGATATTTTCGAATTTAATAATTTTGAATGCATTAATTTCGAATCAAAAATGAAAAAAAAAATGTTGAATTTATTTTTTTTATTTTTTTAATGGGGATTCCCCCCAACTCCCCTTTTAAAAAAAATAACCCTTTCTTTACTAGCCAAACCCCAAAAAAACATAAAATAAAAAAAAATATTTAAAAAAAATTACATTCTTTTTTCGAATAAATGCATTCGAAATGATTCATTAGACATTTTAACTGCACACCGTATACCCTGTACAGTTGTTATATTACTAAGAACAACACCCTGTTTTTTTTATTATTTGAAAGAGGCGTGCAGCTTGCTCGTATGCATTATGCAAATAAAATGTGCATTGCCAAACAAGTCAACCTTTCTCGCTTTTGCAACAAGCAAACAATCTGCTTATTGTAAAAAAAGATATACTTGGCTTTTTCTTTCCCAAATGAATCATCTACAGGCTGTCACCAGGATTAGGCTTTAAAATTCAGATGGCCCTCACAGTTCTAAAAACACATGCGCCAGCCTTTTTCTCTAAGATTTAGAACTTTTTACCAGAAAAGAGCCACTGAAAATGAACAACCCCTCATGATCCATTCCCCATTAACTGCTGCTTTGGCTGGCACACAAGCTGTAAGTTGCAGCACACACAAAATGCCAGGGTAATTAAGAGCACAGCAGGAAGCTTTGCTGAAAGAACACTGGACCCAACGCACATCTTCTGACCTGACAAGACCCTCTCCAACTGACACTGGTCCGAACAATTATACATGAAGGAAGCAATTGCAGGGTCAGTGCAATGTTCTGCTGTGGTACCAATAGTGTCTGATATTGCAGCCATCAATGAAGAAGTGCTAGGTGAAAAAAAAAACGAGGGGACACAGGCTACCTTTCACATTTTCAGGGGAATAGACCCCTTTTAGCCCCGCAGGTGTTTGCACCTGTCCTATCCACCTGTTTTGATCAGTGTGCACTGATCTCAGCAGAGGGGTCACCAGGATGCTGCATGTTTACTGATATGTAGAATCCCAAGTCAATGAAGAAATTTCATTAATCCGATAAAAAACACAAAAAATCACTAAAGGTGGGCAACTGTCTCAGGAGGATAGCTCAGGGGCAACATGCTTGCCTTGGACGCAAGACGACACGCAACACCACAGGTTCAATCCCCGGGTCCGCGCTTAGAAACCTCTGGGTTTTAAGCACGTTATAAATAACCTATCATATCATAACCTTATCACAGAGACTTGTGCGTGGGCTGACTTCCACTCGATGCCACCATCCTTGATGTTGGAGGGGTTGTTTGGGAAGAGGGAGTCAAGTGAGTGCCCAAAAAAGTATAGAGGGAGGGCGAGGTCTCAAGAGGCATGTCATGCAAAGGACAGAAAAGGTGTAAGGTGCACTGAGGCTAGGGAGGATGGGGTAAGGCGACCACCGTTCTCAAGAGTGTAGAGGCAGAAAGTGGAGAAGTAAAAGGAGCATGGGGCCACCTGGTGAGGGAGGAGAGGGCGCGCATAGCTAAAACCAGATGCCCAGCCAAGGTCGGCATGCAAAGTGAAGGAGACTGAAACGTGATGCAACAAGGCACAGTGAAATGGGACATCCATATTGGAACAGAAAACTACAATCTTTAGAAGTCTGCAGTGGGATAAGGTTTACCAATTGCAGATAGTTTGGGATTGGGATCAAGATGCAGTGAAAGTTCTGAAATTGGCATTCAGTGGGCTTGGATTACTCGTGTCGGTATCTGCTGAGTGCGCAAAGGCCAAAAATCACTGTACTTTGTCACAGATCGCGGTGGCACCCAAGGAACCAAACCCAGGACTGTGGACACACACTTTGCCACAGTCCACTCAGAAAAGGTGGACGATAATAGAAAGGCTGGCAACCAAAACTCCCATTCCAGGACTGGGGACACCACACTTTGTTACGGACCACTCACAAAAGGTGTATTATAACAAAAAGATGTCCCAACCGTTCAATTCTATATACATACACTTGTCACACATTGTCTGATAGGGGATCACAATGAATGTCTACTCAGTTCCCAATTTAAACATAGAAAGAAAGAATAATCATTTTATCTTTTAAAAAATTGGATGTGGGAGTGGGCATTTATTTGTCCATCTCTTTCATTATCTTCATTTCATTTGTTCAAATGTTTAAAGACATGCTACTTGTTTCCACATGTTTCCATACATAGCGATAAAGAAAGCATATTAATGAAGGTAGCAAAAGATTCTTTCACTCCTATTAAACATTATATACTTCATTATTCTGTTAATATATTCCTTAAACCGAAAAAAATAATCAACACGCTGGACTGGATAATTTTCTGGGATGCTAATGGCAATAAAGACCTTGGAGCCAGGCCATAATAGCTGTTAAGTGTGCCCCTGTCCTCAGTAATGTCTGAAACAATTACGGGCCATTACAAGCCGACACAAGATCTTTCTGGCCTATGTATAAACCTTTAAATTGTATGGTGTGGCAGGCTACTGGATTTCTTTGTGAAAGGAAACAAAATGTTGAATGTATTTCGGGACTGGAGACTAGAGCCCCATTCTCTGACCTCCCTCTTTCCATGCATTGCTTGGGAGCTGGATTCTCTTGACCTCTCCTTCACAAGCGGGCACCACCCCAGCCTTCCAGCTTTACAATCTGTGCCAAGGGCAGAATGAATCTACCTAGACCGGTATTGGCATAGTTGACCTAATGCCAACTTGACCTACTCCAGTTTGACTGCATCCTTTTGACCGAATTCAGTAGGTCACATGGTACAATATCAATAAAGAATAGTTGTGGGATGGGGTAAGGGAATGGGTTGAGGTGGGTGGAGGTTAGGAGGGTGTTCGGGGGTGTCCCCCTTCATAAGGGGAGTTGTGGGGGGTCTCCATCTGCAGTAGGTCAAAACATTTGGTCAAAAGAATTCAGTCAAATCGTCAGTAGGTCAAGTTTTTTAGGTCAAACGACCCATATCCCATAGACCACCATTTGCTAAGATCAGCTATCATTTCTCTTTATTTCACGAGTGGCAGTGAGTATGAACCAGCCATTAGACTGGGCAAGTGACAAAGAGGGCCATTCCGTACTCGTAGGTGCCAGGATGAGGTGCTAAAGATATGGATACAACCATGGACTCATTTAATTACACAATGAGTAAAAGAAAGGTGCCTAAAATAATAATTGCTCCAAATGCACACATAAACAAAACCTAAAGTATTCTGTGCAAAGTGCGTGAGATGTCCACCCAGGTAATAGCCCTCTACAACGGATCCAGGGCAAATATAAATCATTGTGTCCTGTGACCAGACCCAGTCCCTTCAAGCACCTGCATCACCTGCAGACCAAGAAATGAATGCTGGAGAGTTTGAAATTCACAGCCAGCACCCAACTCACAGAGAAGATTCGAACCAAAAGCATTGCATAGCAACGATCAGAAAGACCCAGCAAGTTGGCCTTACCAAACACTAGAAATACCTTGGAAATCAAACAAGCAAGTTAATGAACCCCCTCAAGAGGCTGTTACTATACTTATGAAATGGGCTAACACTGCAATAAGGAGTTTGGGGCACTCCTTAAACACCCCCCTCCCTGGAGCCAGCTTCATTATCACAGTGTTGGGGGGAATCATTAAACGAAAGGTCAAGAAGTGGCTGTCACTTGATGAGTTCATGGAAGAGAAGTGCTTAAAATAATCAGAGTTCCATTGCCCATTCCTCTAAGAGTGCACAGATTCCATACCCAAGTTACTCATCAAATTGGCTGCCCCGATTGCAAAGAGATTGGAGGCCAACCTGAGTGTTTAGGTCCAGGACTTGCAGAGCAAAGTCACACACTATGTTCAAATCGAAAGGGACTGGAGAGTCCAATAAGGTTGAACAAACAAGGGGCCTCGTCATGCGCACTGGTTTTGCCACCCCAAATTCTGACACTGACTAGACCAGAAAATAAATGTACCCTTGACGGAAGTCATCTTCTTCACACACCAGTGATCCTGGAACATTGAGCTAAATGCAACAATATATAATGTCACCCCAGTACAAGCACAACCCACGTGGTACATTGTCTTTACATTAGACATCCCAGGTAATCGGGCCTGAAAAAGATATTGAACCTTGGAGATACCTCTTTAGCTACAATTCAAGGTCCCTACCAGGACCGTCAGCTGATGCAAATGTATATTCCTAGTTTACAAACATAGAGATGTGTAAGTCCTGAAAGCCTTTGCCTTGTCTTCACACAGGCAGCCATGCTCTTGATCAGAGTCAAGCTTGATGCCCAGCAAAGGCAACCATGGTGCCCACCACCTCCGCGGCCAGGGAGAAAGTCACGTTCCCCATCACTAGTTTGCCAATCTCACCACAAACTCTCGTCGTCCCTAATGGCAAGAACAAAACGCCTCCAAGGAGTGAATACATCTTGGCAATTTATATATCTGCTGTATTACACTCCAGAACATGCTACCAATCTGAAACTATGCAGATGGGACAAAATCATGAGCAGAGTAAAATTACAATCTCAGAACCAACCTGACTGAATTCCTCAAGATGAACATGAGTACATTGGTATTCTATTCAATCCCCACCTTCTTCTCCATGTGCCCTAATTATGGCAACCACTTTGGTGCCTGGTGAAGAAAATCATGACTTACTGAACACAAGTCCGACCGGAGCAGTCAATGAAGGAGCTGGCGTAGGTCTTTCTTTTGTAGCACGTTAAAGAGAAAACTTATCAAAACTGCAAATGGGGAGGCAGAACCAAATTGACCAACCACCAATCAAAGACTATTCTCCTTTTCTTCTCAGCCAAAAGAGCATAGTCGTGTGCATACATAAGGCTGATACTGTGCCTGGGTACTATGACAACCATGACACATATCAAGAACACGAGGGGACACATCCTTACTATCGCAACCACTCAATTTGCTCCACTTTTCAGTATTATTATCGGTGGCCTAAATGTTGGGCAGGCAAGAAACCAAGCCTCCTACATCAGTGTTCAGCTGAGGCTGGATAGGATGATGGCATGGTTTGCCATGTGTTTGCAATCCGGAAGGGGCAAATGGTGAAAGAACTTGAGCCAGTGCCCCAATGGGAAATAACCTGGCCACTGCTGCCCCACGTTGGGTATAGAGCCCATGAGTAGGATGAAGTAATGCCTGGTGTGGGCAGCCCAGCCCTAAATGAAGATCAAACAGGGAAGTTATGGGTATTCAGACCATGTGCTTAACCATATGGGGGCCACTGCTGGGTGGGGCACTGTGACAGTTCCACTGGAACTGAGGGCTGCACTGGTTTAGTAGGGAATACCGGTGGACAGCGCCTGCACTGACACAAGTTTGACCTTTTTTACAGCTCAGCCACTGGCGTGATACGGGAATGGGGGCTGGAGGCAACAGGGGAGCTATCTTGTTCTGTATCTGAGGACTAGAATCCCTTGCAGTTTTTTAGGGCTCAAAAGCCACTCTTTTAGGCCACTCTGGGATGACCTGAACTGGAATCCCCGGTTCCACCTTGTTGTGGCAGAAAATCTCTGTTATGTGATGTTATACCGTAGACCTGCACTAGGCCCATTCTGTGCCTTGCCTTCCCATATGTTATGTTATTTTATGTTAGCGGTACTTGTATAGCAAACCGTCACCAACGGAATTGGTCCCCAGGTGCCCTGGCGGATCTGTAAACAGGAAGGGTGGGTAGGGTTAGTTGGGAAGAGGGGAGAAGGAGAGTGGAAGAAGTGGTGTGCTGCTGGGATCTTCACCTCGGTATACACCGAATGCTGGGCTTTGGTGCTAGTATCGGATCGGGCGAAGACCTCGAGTGCTGTGGGTGAAGTTTATGTGTTGTTGATGCAGTGTGGTAAAGTGCATGCGGATTGCTGGGAGAGAGATGGTTGTGTGGTTTTGTGTGGGTTTAAGTATGCAGAAGATTGAGGGTTGGGTTAGTGGGGTATGTATCCTGATTCAAGTAGTTATGGTTCCTTTAGAGTTGTATACCTCTGGGTTGGGATGTTGCTGGTTCCTCGTGGGCCGACTCGCTTGGTGGTGTTGCGCTGATCCAACTGTATCCTATTGAGTATAGTTTGGATTGGTGGGTGCGTCTGAACCATATCTTCAGTTGTGGGACTGGGTGGGTGATATCTATTCTCAGGTCATCTAGTGTGACCCTGGTCGGTTAAGGCTTTGAGTGGTTCAGGGTCGGGTCGTGTTGATGTGTTGTCCTAGTGGATCCGTCTTGGTGAGTCTGTGTATTCAGACGTTTGTATCCTTCTGTCCTGACTGGTGCACTTTGCAGCCTTCCTTAGAAGCACCATGTCACTGCGCCTGCTTCTTCTTTTTTATATCCTCGCCATGTACGGTATATATAAGAGTTGCTATGTTGTTTTCCATCAGAAGCGATGCGCAGCTTGACCCTACATATTACGAAAGGGTGCAGATAGTCACAAGTCTTCCCCTTCCCCTGTCTCTAGGTGGTGCAGAAGTTTGTTACAAATTACACAAGCAAGTCTAGGTGACAGCCTGTCTTGTGCCAGGCCAATGCGCTTCTATATTACCAACGTGCCTTCTTGTGCAAACTGGACGAGATACTTCTGACAAGTCATCTGACTTGTCCTGAACGCTCTCCCCAATTCACAGCTGTCATTTGTGCAACCTGTTTATCTTATGCATAATAAGAGCATGTTTCCTCATCACACGGGCTCAGCGTGTCTCCTTGCTCAGTTGCAATTCTTTCATTATTTACAAATGCAACAACCTGCCCCAGTGTAATTGAAGATCTCCAGGCGCGGGCATGTGCTGCTTGTTATTAGATAATACATTCTGCCAATCCTGTTCACTCTTTGACCCCAATAAGGGAGGCAACACATCTGAAGTGCCTTGGGGCATAGGAACCATTAGGGGTGGACTGAGAACCAAACGAGGTCCTGGAAACAATGTTCAAAGTGGCCCATTTACACATTTTCAGCAAGCCCCCAACTATTTTCCGGTGGAAATAAAATAGGTTACCACACAGAAGAGGCCCAGGGTGCAGAGCCCTAGCGGAAAATGTCCAGAGTTCCCCACAGGCCAGTACACCCCTGGGGACCATGTTTCCATGAAAGACCAAAGCACGGAGGCCATGCTTTTAACAACATAATGCAGCAGCCAGTGTATACTGCACTGAGATGCGGAAGCCCTGCAAAATGTACACACAAATAACAGAGAGAATGCAGCCTAGTTCCTAAGGAAGGAGAGGCTCGGGAGTGGAAGCAGACATTGGGCAGGGAGAAGGAAAACCAGCTCTCACAGGGAAAGACAGCAGCAGGTCTTCAAAGCACCTGTCACCCCGCCCACTCTGGTGCTGCGGGGTCATGAAAACATTCGATTGGGGTGAAGTAGGGGGTGCAACGTGCCTTTGTCCAGATAGTAGTTCATATGTCATGACCTTGATGACTAGCATTGGATATCGCATGGACCTCACCACACTTTACAAAGAGTGAAAGGTTTACATTGCAAAGGTGATATATAATATAGAGTCGTCGTGCCTTGGACGTCTAATAACGAATCCCAGACATCCAGCACCGGCCATTACTCAGCACACCTTTGAATTTGAGAAGTCCATCACCAGGTGCCTAATCCACAAAAGTTGAATGCAACCTGATTCAATTGGTGCTGTGTACACAATTGCGTGTTAAGCACACCTCACCTGGCAGCAGCTGTTGCACACAGAGCCTGATTCTGATCTTCATCACCAGCGGTCAGCTCACCAGCTGTCACTGTGAGAATCATCTGTGCTTTATTTATTTATTTATTTATTTATTTGTTGGTAGCGCCCAGAGGCATCACAGCGCTAAAAAATACATAGTTTGGATTAAATGGACACAGAATAATGTTACATGTTATCGTAGATTGTGAGTTTTACGTTGCAAAACAAATCAAGAGACAATTCAGGTAGATAGGGCAGTACGCACTAGTTACTGATATTGGTTAAACAGCGAATTTTTGAGTTTTTTACGTAAGAGGGTATAGGCAGGTTCCTCTTGGATCTGCTGAGGAAGGGGCGTTCCACAGTGTGGGGGCGATGGTAGTGAAGCAGGGGCCCCCAGCTCTCTTTCTGGCAAATCTAGGTACGTTCAGAGCTGATGTGGCGGAGGAGCAGAGAAAGCTCATGTTGTGATTCTTGGTGATACGGTTAGTGAGATAAGGGGTCTTCCCAACCACTCAAACAAGGGTTATCCAGAATGGCGAACGTTGCACGTGGATAGCCACCTTCCTCCCACAGCTGGACAATTATATGTGTTTAGCATTCCCTCCCTCTGCCACATGCATCTCCTGAACATGCTTGTGAACCGTTGTGGTGCAGAATGTACATCCCAGTAACATAGTCTAACGGAACTACTATTTCCAGTGATACTGACATGCACCCGCTTTCTCTTCCCTGCTTGGACGCTTTGCTGGTTCTTTCCAGAGCCTTTGACTTGGTGGATCATGTCATTTTGCAATCTCCTCCTCTGGCCATGGTAAGGCTGTGGGTGTCACATCAAAACTGCAGAACTCTGTTCCTTTTTAGTCAGTATCAGTCAGTTGAACGAGGTGAACGTATATCCTTATTGTGGAGCTCAGGCATGTATCAGGAGTCAGTGCTACTCTCATCAGTTTAGCATTCATACTTCACGCCATGAGTGAATGATCTTCCTGCTCCACGTCCGTACAAATGGAGGTACTGTTATGATACCATGAATGTCCTTATGTGTACTTCCATGCTACTGAAAAACCAGGCCCCCCCTCCCTACCCCCCAAGTAATATCTCCATAAAATTACTCTCATGGCAGTTGCATCATTTCACGATTCATGGAGAATGGCTACCATTTTGTTTTTACATTATATAGCACATATGCATGTAACACAAGAACCACACAATTTGAAGTGATAGAACATTTAGTATCACACGGATGCCAAAGCTTGCATCATTTGCTGTAAATTGAACCTCTTCCTTCTGTGCCTTCCTCCATGTTTTTATTCACATTCGTCAATGAAACGGCCTATCTGGAACCAGCCAGGGTTGGCACTCCGTCCTGGCATTCCTGTAAACATTGGATATGACCTCAATCAATTCCAAAGTTCCACATGAAACCTCCAACAGAGCCACCAACAAAATACTCACACATACACTCGACTTTTGTTTTCATGAACAGCACTTCTTAAAAAACACTGAAATAGCCTTGAGCACAACAAATATTTAAAAAAAAACACTGACATACCAGCAAATTGTTTGTAACATTTTCATGGTTTGGACATAAGGTGAACATTTTCCTAAACAACTTCATGAATCAAACAGTACTTTTGTTTGCCACATTAAATCCTAGATAATCATACACGTTCTGGAGACCACCTCTATTACAAGCAATGGGCAACTTGATGAAGGTGTATTCAAGAAACCCACAAACCGGAACAAATACCTGCACAGGTGAAGTTTTCATCTGATAAAAAAATAAATAATAAAACACCTGTCATCCACAGCCAGGCATTCAGGTATCAAAGCATCCAACAGAGACAAAATCACACTCTTCCGCAAAGAACAACAACTTATCTTTCTGACTAAAAGTGCAGTGGTTGGCCTTAATGAAAGAATTGATTGGCTAAATTCATAACGTGCAGGCATACATTGCTCCTCTTCCTGCACCTGGAATTTGATGTTACAGCCTTTGACTATGCGCTTAGATGGCTGCTTTTACAATATTCAATTTCTCTTTCCTGAGCGGCGGTTCTCTAGAACTAAACTCCGTAACTAGAGTCTTGGACACTAATCCGATAAGAATATTACAGCTGTGGTGGTTATGATGAATAGCCTCTCAGTAAGCCCACAACGGCAAACGTATAATACTCAAGTTACCAACCTATTTTGGCTGCAGCGAGTCGATCTCGCTGCAAGATAGTATGGGATGGGGCATCACGTTCTGTGGGTTGTCAGCGGATCGATCACAGCTGTAGCTTAATCACTGATCCAGCGAATACCAACAATTAACGGCATCACGCTAGCCTACGCCACTCCAAGGCACTCAACCAATAGGAATAGAGGTCGGCCGCTCACAGCAATGTATTTCAATGGCCTGAGCAATAATGTGATCATACACACTTCCGGAACCAGACGATTGGCGATCGCATTACGTGTGGGGACCTTCCGCTGCTAATGGGTAAGCGTTCTCTCCCCTTTATGGGATGCAGATTTCGTTTACGCAGGGATTGGACTATTGGACATAATACCCACTTTTGCTGATAGTTTCATGGTTGTCTCCACCACCTTACCCTGAAACACTACGAGTTGCCCTTTTCCCTCATCCGACGGGGATTCTTTCCTTCCTGCTCTGAAGGGGAAGCACCCTACAGCCACGCCTATCATATGCAGTGCTCTATTCAGCCTTATTACCACACAAAGTTGAATGAACATGGGATCACAGACGTTTTCGTGAGACGACCATCATCTTAATTTACATCGAATCGAGGTAAATTTGACTCAACAGATTCACTGATGCTGTTTTCGCAATAATAGCACGTGCACGAGCTTCCACCGCTGTAGCATGTAGATCACTGAGATTGGAGGTATATTTGCTTTATCAGGATTATCACATGCAGCCTCATACCAATTGAGACCCTCCTGGCAGCCGGGGACATATGACGGCTTGACCGCTTGATGCGCATGCTCCACATCATTTTAGTCTTTTATCTCCCAACTTCTTCTATCCACTGATGGACTGAGACTATTGCAACCTAAAATTCAAGATATTTACTAATTGTTTGAAACTCACGCCATCTCATGACTTCTTACAGAACCACTATTCAACACCTGGCTGCCCTAAACCAGTTGTCAAGACCCCCAGAGTCTAGAACCCTGACTCTTGAAGGACGGTGCCACTTGACCTTCTAGATTGGGTACCGCACAGTGAAATTTGATTCTCCTTTCTACCATATGTGAATGGTAAGCAGTGACTGGATAAACTTCACCCTTAAACTAAGAATACAATAGCCTTTTCTGGTCGCTTTGCTAATCCTAAAGATCTAGTATTCAGTACAAGCTAGGTGTACCTAGAACTGTAAGCACTCCTGCATCGTACAAACTTGACTGCTTAAGTCAACTACAGAACCACTGCTGTTTTTCCATTTCCTCTCTTTTTTCTGTGTTGTATGCCCGGTAGAAAATTGCTATTTCTATACTGTGGCGCCCCACTTGATTAATCAGAATGGGAGCGCATAATGTTGATTTAAACAAATGCCAATAGACACATGGATACTGATATCATTGTCTGATCTATCGCAGGTGATGCCCCGGGTCACAAGTTCTTGAAAAAGTGACAGCTGAACGCCTAAATAACCTCTAACACATTTTGTTGGTTACAAAGTGTCTCTTTACCACAGAGATATTGCTTTTTCTCTGTGTTTGTTTTGTAATAAACTTCAATTTCGTTTGCTTTATTGCTTTCTGTTGGACTTAGTGCACTGAGCTAACTACGGACAGTCCCTGACGAATTTCCTTTAGAATTTTGCACACTTAGACCAGGAAAGAAACATGTTGGAACAATCTGTTGAGAGTATGTGTATGAGTGATTGATGATGAGCATGATTGGAGTGTTGGATGCGTTTGAATTGCGTTATTTGCACGGCACATGACACTTTTTGGTACACAAACTTTATATGGCTGGCCATTAGAAGCCCTTAATATTGACTGCTGTCTGAGACATTCTCGCACTGTATTGTTCTGATTGAGTAATTGATAATAGACGCATCCATATATATTTTTGTTTTACATTGTATGCTGTTTTGCAGTGTGCTTGCATTTTAGAAACTGTTGTTTTTGGAAACCTAATACAAATGTTTATTTGTGTATTTACTTTGCTTCATGATTTTATCAATAAGAAGTGCATTTCCCTTTGATAACGGGCTTTCCTGTGGCATTCACCTTTATGCAACAGAGCACGTTGCCCGCCCCTAACTCTTTTTTTGTTTGTTTCTAAAGGTCGTGTACCTATATGAGGGTTTGTTAGAGGTGGGCCCTGTATCCCTTATGCCTCTTTGTGTTTGTGTGATCAATGCATATGCTCCAACACATGGACAGGAGACAAGCAGGTTGCTGCATCCCACACGTCCTTTATGCCAATGAGACATTCACCCAGACAAATTGACAGGGAGATTGATTGTGCATTGGAAGTTCCAAGAGCAAACCTGCTACCATTGAGACACCAGCACTATAGAACAAGTGCCTGTAGTGGTCACCTATCACCCAACATTAACACAATTCATCAGAATCTCTAAGGATTAAAATGTTGGCAAACCCTTAGTATTTGGCTTTCAGAATAAGCAGCCACGGTTTGAAAATGTTCAGCGTTGGTGCAGATGTTGCCAGCAGTTACACCTGAGAAATGAATGCCAATATAGCACATGCTTCATCTGCCATTCTAAACCCTGCACTTCGCGACTGTGTTACTTTCCTTTTTGTGATACGATGAAGATCAACGTGACATCTAAAGCTCATGCATTATTCAATCTCTGCAGAGTATTTTCAGTTAGGCCCATGAAAGTTATCAAACCTCAAATGTTAGTGATGTTTTTTTTTCTCCAAAATTGGACTAACACAGTGACAAACGTTTTTACACCTAGCCATAGTTGGAAAGTTAGTAGTTACAAATACTGTGAATGAAGCAATTATAGGTTACAATTACTGAGGACTGCATTTAACTTAGAAAATAAATCCTCTAATATTGAGGTGAGTATTAGAGCTTTAACCATATGATACACTCATAACATTCAGCAAAAACCTCATCTAGCTGTAACAGTTATCTTACGTCATAAAGTAAACAAGTGTGGTTCGGCTGGGGCCAGTCCAGGAGCTTGATGGAGTAGCTCAAAAGGAATCCATGCCCCTTGGACGCCCCAGGAAGTAGAGTGAAAATCGCAAGGCCAACTTGAGTCACAGGGCTCTAAAGTAATTACAGCTAAGAACTAAGTTATTATAACATTAGTGCCATCGCCTGTGGAAAAAAACTGGAGTTCAGAAGACAACCATGCTAGTAAATAAAAAAATATCCTTACTTAACATTCATGCTGGGAAAAATGGCTGCCCTGGATATAGAAACCCAGACTGGAGAATCACTCACTGCACAGCCAATCTACACTTAGACCCAGAATGGAGAATCACTCACTGCACAGCCAATCAGTTGCTCCTTACATAAAAAACAGTGGGCCAATCCCCCATAAATCACTAAATGTAAATTTTCAGAGCCATTTTAAACCAAAACATACTATTACACTACCTTGTTTATTTTTAATATAAAATAATGTGAAATGTGTAACATAAATTGAAAGCTGCAATAAATATATTTTAAAGCATCAATCAAGTCAAATAACTTTAAAATAACATTAAGAGATGGCGGCCGCGATTTTGGAAGTAAAAATGGCTGCAAAAAAATTCACCACAGAGTAGAAATCCAGCCAAAGAAGGACACAGGAGGTTAGGTTGGAGGGAAAATTAGTGGCAAGGGGAGGAAAATGCTATAGATTACACTTAGCAATGGGTGTTAAATGGGTGGGACACATAGCCAAGCTTCATAAATCCATCCTAATGTGTCACCTGCATTGAAACGCATTACAAACCAATATTTAAACCCCCAATTTCAAGCTCTTATGTTGTAGCTCTTATTTTAATGATGATAGTTTCAGCTTTATAGGTAGCGCTTTCAGCACCACCTAACTGCCGAAACAAAAAAGGAGCATAAGAGGCATATCATGAGTTTATCCAATATGCACATTAGTAAGGGATGTGGCCATAAAGGACTCCAACACGTGTATGGAGCATCTTTGAGTAAGTATGTATATATAAAGAGAGACAAAGCTAAAGTGTAGATGCCAGAGGTACAGAATAATAAAAAACAATTTATCACATCGGGGACCAGTCACAATTAAAATCAAGTTTTAATAATAAATCATAGAAATTAAAACAACCAATTAAATGAAGTGGTCCACAGTACAAAACATACAATATCCAATAAAAGAAAAACTAAAACAGAAGTTACGTGACAAACTTGTTCAGCTAGTTACAAAACCAGTGTATCGAAAGAGATATCTCTCTGTATTGTAACCAGAGATCTAAATTTATGACACATTGATTCCAACGGAAGTAGGGTACTACACAATTTGTTGAATAGGTACCCTCTTGTGCTCTTTCGATACACTGGTTTTGTAACTAGCTGAACAAGTTTGTCACGTAACTTCTGTTTTAGTTTGTCTTTTATTGGATATTGTATGTTTTGTACTGTGGACCACTTCATTTAATTGGTTGTTTTAATTTCTATGATTTATTATTAAAACTTGATTTTAATTGTGACTGGTCCCCGATGTGGTAAATTGTTTTTTATTATTCTGTACCTCTGGCATCTACACTTTAGCTTTGTCTCTCTTTATATATACAGGCTATTGTCCGCCCGGACATAGACAAAGTATACATTGCTAACTTTTCTTAGCTATTAATATACCCCGGGCTTCCTCCTAGTATAAGTTGCATCTTTGAGTAAGACAAAAAGGTTCCATCAGTTAAAGAAAAATCAACCAAGTACAATTTGGTTTCTAATCTTACTCGAATATTCCAAAGGGTAAGACAAAGTGGAATGAAAACAGATCCTTCAGAGCAAAGTAACTCGTACTTGTGGCAGTCTGGAAAGCTGGAGCTTCTTCAATGGATCGGGCAACGTGATGCAGTGGGTTCCAGATTTTTTGGACATGGGTGGAAAAGGAGGAAACCACCACCCCCAACCATGTTTAAAAAGGTTGGTACTACTAGTAGTATGTGTGTAGGCAATCTAAGGTTTCTGCTAGGGGAACATCTTTTCAATTTTGACGTGTGGAATGCAGGTCTTGTCCCTGGAATTCCATAGAAGATAATGCATAGTACCGCTAATGCAACTCTACTGCCTACCGGGTGTCAATCTACAAATTCTAGGGCTGGCATAATATGTTCTCTACAATTTAGTCTCAGGAGTAAATGAGCCACTGTGTTTTGTACTCTTTGCAATCCTGCAATAAGGTCAGCAGAGGCACCCAGGTACACATTATTAGCATAGTCTAATCTCAACATTAGGATGGCACTGGTTGCTGTGCATTGGAATAGTCTTCTCAGGGTTTTGCGATGGTCAAATGGTTGTGTAGCTATATAAGTGATGATAAGCTCTATATTCAGTTTGGGGTCCATTACCACACCCAGGTGTTTGACACCAGGGGAAGGCACATGTGCAAGTGGGGAGTTCTGAATGTTGGATAGAAGAGGCAGATGTAAGGAGAGGCTTCTTGTAATCTTAATCTCTTTTTTTCTGGGTTAATGAGAAACTGGTTGGAAACTGGTTGGAAACCATACACTGATTGATCTGGGCATTATATTCAATAAACTTGGTTTTAGGAATGTTCAAGATTATTTGGGTGTCATCAATGTAATTACGGCCAGAGATATTTCAGAAATGTGGGGATCAGGTCCAGGTACCACTGCCAACCACCTTCTCGGTCATCCGACCCATGAAGCGCGTGTCAATTGAGGCTTTCGCTGCCACCTTCTTGCCCCCCCCTTCGGCTGACTCCCACCCTGACACAGCCCTCTCCACACTCCACTCTGCTATATCTGATAGTCTTGATATCCTTGCCCCTGTCATGAGAATCCGCCTGAAGCCCAAAGCCAAATGCAACTCCTGGTATGACTCGGATCTCGTCACCCTAAAACGCAAGTGCAGGGTGGCAGAGAGGAAATGGCATGCTTCATGTACATCCTCTGACAAACTGGCCTGCCGCCTGCTCCAAAGGCAATACCGTCTCTCCGTTCTCACCAAGAAGAGAGCCCTTGCCCAAGCCCGCATCTCTGCTGCATCTAACAACTCGGCCAAACTCTTTAAAATCTGCAAGGAGCTTGCCAACCCTGCTGCAGTCTCTACCTCTCCTGTCCCCTCCCAGGCCCTCTGCACTGCACTGGCCTCTCACTTCGTCTCTAAAACTCAGGACATCCTGTCCACACTTTCCTCCTATCACCTCCCTCCATCTCTTCCTGGCTCTCCCTCTGGCCCTTCTGCAGCCACCCCTCTTCCCTCCTTCTCTGCCTTTCCCCTTTTTTCTGCTGACGAGGTTTCCAGACAAGTCCGATCTATGAAAGTCTCGTCTAAACAGGTTTACCCCTGCTCCTCCAAAACTATCAAGGACCACATCGACTCCCTGGCTCCTGCCCTGGCTGACTTTTGCAACCACTCCTTCGCCTCTGGAGTCTTCCCATCCCCCCTTAAGCACTCCCTTGTGCATCCTCTTCTTAAGAAACCCTCTTCCGACCCCGCCTACCCAGCTAACTATCGCCCAATCTCCATCACTCCCTTCCTGGGCAAGCTCCTGGAGAAACTGGCCATCTCCCAGCTCAACCTCCATGCTGAATCTGTTGGTAGTCTTCATGACCATCAATCTGGCTTCAGAGCTGCCAGAAGCACGTAAACTGCTCTCCTGAACATCCGTGAGGACCTGCTCTCGAACCTCGACTCCAACACTCCGTGTGTTCTCATTCTGCTCGATCTCTCTTCTGCCTTTGACACTGTCAACCATGCCATCCTGCTCAACCGTCTCCGTGATAACCTGGGTATCACTGGTCAGGCTCTGGCGTGGCTGACCTCTTTCCTTTCCAACGGACCCTCCCAGGTCCAACTGGGGTCCTTCCTCTCTGACATCTTCTTCTCTACCTGTGGTGTCCCCCAGGGATCTAATCTCTCTCCCTGGCTGTTCAACCAGTATCTGGCACTCCTTGCCCACCGCATCGCCACTCTCTGCCCCAACTTTCAGTGCTATGCGGATGATACCCAGCTCATTTTCAGGCTACCCTCGGCCTCCTCCTCTCCTTCCCTCATCTCCGACTGTCTGTCTGCTATCCAGGAATGGTGTGCCGCCAACGACCTCTGCCTTAATGCCAGTAAGACTGAGATTCTACTCATCGGCACACCCACTTCCTCCTTCCCTGCACCGCTCTGGCCAGCCTCTCTTGGCCCGCTTCCTGCTCCTACTTGCAAGGCAAAAAACCCTGGGGTCATCTTCGACTCCACACTCTCCTTCTCTCCTCATATAACTGACGTCTCTAAGAAGTCTCACTACCAGCTGCACCTCCTCAGAGGTATTCTTCCCTTCCTCTCCTTCCCCCAAAGCTCACGGTCTCCAGAGCCCTGGTTCTCTCGAAGCTGGACTACTGTAACAGCCTCTATCTTAATCTGCCTGCCTCTACTCTCCGCCCTCTGCAACTCATCCAGAACAGGACTGCGAGACTTGTCCTTGGCCTCAAGCCCAGGGACCGTATCTCTCCAGGACTGAAATCTCTACACTGGCTCCCCGTGGCTGCGAGGATTAAGTTCAAAACCCTCTGCATTGTCCACAAGGCCTTCTGGGGCCTGGGGCCTAAATACCTTCAACTCTCTCTTCCTAAATATCTTCCTTCCCGAGCCCTTCGCTCATCTGTCTCCAACTCCCTCAGGGTCAGCCGCTTCTCGAAGCAACGAGCTGGGGGTAGATCTCTCTCTGCGGCAGGGGCCTCCCACTGGAACAGCCTTCCTGCCTCCCTGAAACTTGAGGAGAACCATCTTCGGTTCCGGAAGCACCTCAAAACCTTCCTCTTTGCTTCTGCTTTCTCTCTCCCTCTCCCCTGCTAATTCTTCACTGAAACTGCACTGAACCTGCACCTGGGCCACTCTCACCGACCTCGGTCCTTGGCCCAGCCACTCTCCACTTGCACTGCCTCTCTGGCAACCCCTGCACTGCGGGACTGTCTCTGCATCCCTTACAGCCCCCCCCTCCCAGCACTTGTCTGCACTTACCTTGCACTTGCCACCAGCTGGCCCTATTTATTATTTATTTTTTATTCTACTTACCCTGTTCAGCACTTCCCCCTCTCCCCTTCCCCTTGCACTTTTTCCCTTCCCCCTACCCCTGCACTTGCGCGATCTGAATGACACCTGGCCTAGTAGGATCGTTGTCTGTCTTTCGCCCCTGTTCCCCCCTCCCTGCCTCGTCGCGCCTTGAAACACTTGTGTATAGGCGCGTTACAAATGCCATATCATATCATATCATATCAGGTAGAGGTTGCACAGAAGTGGAGAGAGTAGGAGACATGGCTTGGCTACAGTGATAAAGGGTTTCTTAAGAAGCAAATGATAAATTCAAATTGTTAAACACCCAAAACAAGAGTAAACAGATTGCTCTTTTTAGGATTTGGAAGTTTGTGGAAACACACATGAATATAGTGCTAGTTGAATGTATGCTCAAGCTATCCCTCGCACTCTGTACTGAGACTGACAAAGGGCTGATTTGAAACAACAGCAGAAAGGGTGACTGACTTAAAAGGGAGGCCATGATATTCTATTCTATGTTCTATTTGTGTGATAAGGAGTATTAAAGCAGTAAGTGTGCTACAGTGTACTTTAGGGTGGTATTAAAGGTTGACACTCGTCGACTGTAGAATGCTAGAGAAACAAGTGTGTTGCACAGGCTTTGTGTAGTATATGATGAACTATGGTTGTTTTATCGATCTATTCCATGAAATATCTAATGAAATACTTTATGAAATATGTTATCTTTTGGAGGATGTTCTCTTCTGTTCGCTATCATTTTAGCAATATTTATTCTTTGCTATGATAAATATTATTGTGTCATGTAATACTGTAGAATGTCATTAATATTATGATGTGAATGAATGAATGAATGAATTCTATATGTAATGTCTATTGTATATGTGTAATGTTTTAATTTAAAACTATAACACCATAAATAAATAAACAATTACAGAGAGGGACCCTTTACAACTAGATCAAATAAACGTGACTTAATAATATCATGGTCTACCAAGCCAAAGATCACTGATGGGTCAAGGGTGGTCAGTGATGAAGTGCTGTCCTAGTCTGAATGAGATACCATGTCAACCCAGACAGAAAGAAGGACAGATTCTGTACTATATCTGGGTGTGAAGCCTGGGTCCAGGGACTTGAGATTTTCAAAGAAACATAAAAGTTGGGGTTCGGCTGCTTTGTCTGTTAGTTTTGCTAAGGATCTGCAGTTTGAGATCTCGCTAAAGTCATTAAGGTTGGTGCATCTAGGCCCTCACTTCTTAAGAGAGTTTTGTAAAACGCGTACTGGAATTTAAGTGGAATGATCCATGGAGAGACAAAGGCATTCATGACACATCTGGCAGCTTAAAGCTCCTAGGGAGATTGGAGTGAGTCCTTCAAAAAGGGGGAGAACAAGAGTGAGCCACAGGATCGTTGACAAGAATTTGAATTTCATCTGTGGTGAGTGTCCTGAAGAGAGTAGGGTATTGTTGCATGTGCCAGGGATGAAGAGGAGGCGGACATCTTTTTTGATTTTAGAAACAAGAGACAATTGTTTTAGGTTGAACTGGTTGGCTAATGGCCCACAGAGGAATACCTATGTAATGAAGTATTTAAACAGGACACACAAATTCCAAAATAATGAGCAGATTTTGAACACCTCACTCTGAGGAAGCAAGTCTTTCAGAGTATATACAGGACTTGGCTTTCTTTCTGTATGGTATGCTGTTCTTTGAAGAATTGTTTATGTTTTCATCTCTTTCATGGTTGTGCCTCCAAGCCAGTTCAACTTTCCTAATGGTCTTTGTGCATTATTTATGTTTTTTTGTCAAGCCAAAGGGGAGTGCTACAGTTCCTCTTATAGGTTTTCCATTAATAGGGACAATTATGCCAAGAGAATGTATGATCCAGCCATCGGAAAACCCCATTACTGCTGCAAGGATCCTTCATTTGGGTTGAAGGATAAAAACTGGCAAGTAAACTGATCAGATCCTCATTATATGCTAATAGATTTCCGATTTATGTACAGTTTATTGATTCCAGAATCATCTGAAGGTGCTGAGCAATGATAGAGAAACATAGCATAGAGAGAACCAGCCACGGCAGGTTCACTAGCGTAAACGACAGGGCAAGATTGGGAGGGACAAAGATGGGGTAGAGAATGAGGCCTGAATTGCATGTGCCATCTGTAAGCATCCTGTATTTTGTGCCAAAGCTTCACATGGAGAATTTTTAGAGAACTCCACTCAGAACTCTCTTGGTGTACTACAAAGATCTCGGACCGAAATGAGGGACTCTACTGTTGCTTCAGTACCCAATCCAGGTCCTTGCATGTCCCCAGGGTTGGTCCTGTTTACCGCAGATGGACTATTACACTCCAACTTCATATCCTATCTTTAAATCTATGAGTGGAGAAAACCAGGAAGAATACAGCACTGCATTCCGTAGCAACATCCAGAGCTGAGACTGTGGAAATGCAATCTGGTGCACCACCGGCAGGATGCCTAGTAGGCGCTACAAGTAAACAAGGTACGGGTTGGGTGCCAATTTGGCATTGCTCCTGGGGTGTGTGAATCCTTGCTCCAACCTACCTCACAATCTATAATTACAGGTCAACCCACCAGACTCATATTTTTTGAAATTCTTATAAGAATGCTATCAAAATCTTATGAGATCTTACAAAAATCACACTTAACTATAACACATGGCAATATTTCAATATGTTTTAAGCAGTGCTAAACTCCAAGCTACAAAGCTGGACATTCCAGCGCAGCACTTTCGGTGCCAGCCGTTTTGGCACAGCACCTTGGGCACAGGTCCCTTTTAGGTACACCTTGTTGTTTGCAGGCAATGCCCAGTGAGATTAAATGATGTGCCAAGGCGCCCACTCTTTGGTAAAGCAGTGTGTCTAAGATCCATTCACAGAAACTTTGTCTGTTGTTATGCATTTTTTTAAGAAAGTTTGAATATCTATATTAAATTAGGCTTTTGTGTGCGTTTCAAACTAGCAGATACTATAGCTGTAAACTAATCTTTAGAACAGAGGTTTTATTACTGCTCACTTACATTGCCTGATAAGAAGTTTGGTAGGTAACTGGAGCTATGTGCAGGTTTCAGCTGAAAACGTTCCATCACAACTTCAATAACGTAAACATTTACATATCAGAATAGGCACTGCTAATAGAGAAACGTAATTTCCCAAGCTTTCCAAATCAATCCCAGTTCCATCAAAGGACATCAATGGTAACAGGTGAAGCCCGCTTAACGAAAGAGTGTTGCGCGCCAAGTGTGCTGAGAGCACAGTAGATGCATGTTTGTCTCTCCTTTTGTTCTGTAGGGTGGGCCCTGAAGGAGACATTATGGGCACTGTGGGTGGTGGTTAGAGGAGGTGGGAGAGGGTGCTGCTTTTCCAGTAAAGGCTGTAGAAGGTTAGGTCTTTAAATTGTGATACAGTGAAAAGAAAAGCTTTCCTGTTCACCTTGCAACATCGTTGAGTACCGGTACTCTCTTTCAGGCTTTGAGAAGTGCAGGTACTCAAATACTCATAAACAAGAATACAGGTAGGGAGGGCTGGGTAGGAATGGCCCATTTAATGCACTGGTTTTAAGGAGCCCTATATATTCTTATAAAGTTCTTAGAATTGTCCCCAAAATCCCACTGGTTTGTCACAAGTTCTTATAAGCTTATCCTAGTAATCTTATAGGGCATTTTCCATGTGGGACAGCACTCTCAAATCCATCTTCAAACTAATGAGAGGCTGGTCAGCCCCTGCAGGGGGCGTTAGAGGGACAGCCTACATAGCAGGCTGCCCCTCTGGCCACCCCTCCTAGGAACATCCAACACCTCACCTCCTCCTCCTACCTGGAAACAGAAGGAACATCACTAGGTCCAACACATCCAGTATTGGGTCCAGGGAGTGTTCATAAGGTGGGGGCTGTGGTGGTTCTTTTACTTTTTCGCAGCACCTGGAGTGGGTTTAAGCTGAGGCATTAGTTTTCAATTGGTGTTTTAAGAATTAAGATTGCTCAATGTAGACTGTGCATACTTATGAATAACCTTTCCTTATCAGATCTAGTAGAGTATTCTGAGAGTCCTGTAGTACTCGTGTGAAAAGGCTTTTCCTCGAAATTGACTTTAAGGTTGAAAATGAGGAACCAACGTCAATTTCTGGAAATGTCCTGGATTGGGGATCTCTAGAAGGTTTAGGGTTAACATGGAGAGTAACACCAGAGAGGATAGCTCAGGGGCAACGTGCTCGCCTTGGAAGCAAGACGACGTGGAGTAACACAGATCTGATACCCTGGTCTGCACTTAGAAACCTCTGGGTATTAAGCACGGTATAAATAACCTATCATATCACCCTGTGTACATGGTTGGATCATAGTGTAATCCAGTTTACCTTATGCCTGGGAGATACACCAACATCTCCACCTAACCCGGCCACAGTGGTATACAACTGCAATTTTAAGAAGGTAAGCCCTCACCACCTCCAGAGCTGCCTGGGGGATATCATGTCCTCCAAGGGCAGCACCAATACCCCTGAGCTACTAGTAGAAATATACATCAATGTTATGATTAAAATGCTGGATACATTTTCCCCCATGACAAAGAAACTAGTGAAGAAATATTGTAATCACAAAAAATGGTTCACCCCTGACCCTTCAAGCCTGAAAAGACAGAAAAGAAGTGCTGAACAAACATGGCTTAAACATCCCACAGCCTCAAACAAGGAACAATGGAAGGCATTTGATGCGGCCGATAAAGCCAAAATCATTGAAGCAAAAATAACCTCTTCAATATAGAAATCTCAGGAGCC
Organism: Ambystoma mexicanum; assembly: GCF_040938575.1. Taxonomy (NCBI): domain Eukaryota; kingdom Metazoa; phylum Chordata; class Amphibia; order Caudata; family Ambystomatidae; genus Ambystoma; species Ambystoma mexicanum. Next base: position 157,796,568 of record NC_090931.1, read on the forward strand.
AAAAATAACTCCAAGAAGCTCTTTGAGATTTTGAAACTGTTGGAGAAGCCCAAAGCCTTAGCGCAACCCTTACACCTCACAAATCTAGGTTGTGATAATGTCCAACAAGCTTTTGCAAATAAAATGAGATCTGCCCGAGACAAAATTGAGAGTGATCTCGACAGTGGCCTAGGACAGACAGCCCAATCGAACGGAATTGTACGAACGGACTTAAAAAAAAAAAGCCTGAATGCACAAAAAGTCTAAAAAATGCTACCACCAAAGGTTTGAACACCAAAAGTTCGAACCTTTGGTGGTAGCATGCATTGAAGGTAAGATAAAAAAAAAAACTGCGGGGGCTGCAGGGGTTTCTGCCGCAACACCCAGCTCACCATACTATACAGTATGGTGAGCAGCGGTTGGAGGGGGCACCCCTGCTGCACACCTGACATTAAAAAAAAAAAACAGGAGCTGCAGGGGTGCCCCCCGCAACACCCCACTCACTATACTGTGTGATATAGTGAGCAGGGTGTTGCGGGGGACACCCCCGCAACTCACCCAAAAATAAATGAACAAAAAAAGAATGGGGGCTGCGGGGGTGTCCACCGCAATGCCCCGCTCACTTTACTTTATAGTATAGTGAGCAGGGGTTTCGGGTGAAACCCCTTCCATTTAAAAAAAATAAAAATAAAAAAGAGGAAAAGGACCCTGCAGCGCCGGTTCCCGATCACGGAAGTGAACGAAAACTGATGCTGCAGGGAGACAGCCTGAAGAAAAGGTAAGAAGGCTTTGTTTATGTTGGGTGTGTGGGTGGGGGTGTGTTGAGGGTGTGGGTGGGGGGCTGTCATGGGTGTGTTGTGGGTGTAGGTGGGGGTGTGGGTAATGTAGTGATGTGCACTATTTGTACAAACCTTTGGTGGTGCATGCATTTCCCATGCAAACTTTTCCGTCACTGACTTTTCCATAACAGATGGATCACACTGATCCAATCGAACACGATCTGTGTAACCAACAGGATGATCCACCAAACTTTGCCTTCAAACATGTGGCTATTTCTGAGACTGAGGCCATAATGCTGTCATTGCATCCCACCTCCTGACGAGAGAATATTGTCCCGGTGAAACTCATTTTATACAACATAAGGGAGTTTGCCCCATTCCTTACCAGACTTGTTAACTCTTTGTTTGATCATGCCTCAGTCCCGGAAATGATAAACAATTGTCACTGTTACAGCATTGGTGAAGAAAGCGAGACTGGATCCTAAAGATGTAAAAAAAAACTTAAGGCCCATCACTAATATACATTTTTACTGGAAATCCTGCATAAAGTGGTGACTAAGCAATTACAGGCACATTTTGAATCTGCAGGGTTAGTTCATCTTAAACAATAAGGGTTTAGAGCTGACCACAGCACAGAGATAGCCCTCCTCGATCTGCAGACAAACATGCTAGGGATGGTGACCAGAGAAAGAATGGTCTCCTGGTCCTCCTGGACTTATCTACAGCTTTTGACTTTTCGGACCATGAGCGCCTACTCACTGCTTTTGCTAATATAGGATATATTGGGCTCCACAAGCAACAAGCTGGATTAGATTCTTTTTGTCAGGCAGACATTCCTCGGTAACCTGGAAAGGGGCTTCCTCAGTTTCGGCCCCTATTGATTGCAGAGTCCTGCAGGGAGCCTGCATTTTGCCTACCCTCTTCAATCTGTATCTTAGACTTCTCTGCCATTTGTTAGAGTCCTGTGGACTCTCGTTTACCAACAAGGCCGACGATGCCCAGTTGATACTGGAAATGAGTTGGGATTATGAGCGTGACACTAGGAATCTGAATGCAATTGATTGCATTATTGAACAATGGATGACCGAGAACTGGCTCTGCCTCAACGCAGCTAAAACCAAATTACTATTATTCAGCAGCATGGGGGCCAGAGCTAAACTGGGGAATGAATATCATAACTTTTACATCAAGGACTGCCCCATTGTGGTGGCAGAAAAAGTCAAAACGTTGGGGGTCTTTCTTAATGCCTCTCGGGACGGAGACACAAGTTAGTTATTTGTCCAAAAACTGTAACTATTACCTGAGATTCGTTAAGAATATTAGGGCCTTCCTGTCAGAGACAAATTGTGGCTCTATTGGCTGAGCAATTATACTATCTCGACTGGATTATTCGAACTCACTGTTCTCTGGGGCCACAAAAAAATTCCTGCACCAGTTGCAGGTGCTCCAAAATGGCCATTCCAAGAGGAAATAACCTAACGGCAGGGAGGGTCTCGTTTCACTGACTCCCTATTCAGGCCTGTATTAATTTTAAAACAGCTACTCCAGTGCAGAAATGTCTTTATGGAAAGGCCCCTGAATAGCTGCAGACCCACCTAACTCTGTACACTCCCAGGCAAGCTCTCCGTTCTGCTGACCAGGGAACCATTAGTGTCCCAAGGTTTAACAGGGTGGGTGGTCTCGGGAGGGCATTTCCCATATGGGCAGCCCAGGTATGGAACTCCCTCCCGATCTCCCTTTGGCTGGACAAAAATCGGAATACTTACCGTGCCTTTCTGAAAATGTTGCTCTTTTAGTAAAGATTACTTTTCCTTTTGGAGTTAGACGCCTGTATATTTTTTCTATGATTCATGTATGTCTTGTTTTATTTTGATGTTCCGTTGTGTTTGTCTTATTGCCGTGATGCCTTCGGGTTCCCGGCGCGGTTTAAATTGATAAATAAATTAAATAAAATGATGTATGTATTTGTACTTGTGTGATTATGTATGTATGTGCTAACTATCTTTTTTCTGTCACAGGCGGAGTGGCATAGTGGTCCTAGCCAGAGAGGAGAACTTTGACACTGTGATTGCAGCCACAAATGACTCCACAATGGCCGCACTCAAGCCAAAGCCGGTCGACGGGCACTGACTCCCCTTAGGGACAGCTGAGACTCAAAATGGCAAACGGGGAGTGGCACGGGTCAACTCTTGTATCAGAATTTTGTTTCCGTATGTGGCTGGGACCGCCCCAATTTGCTTGCTCCAATAAACTGTGATCTTTGTGTTTCCAAACCTTACAACTGTGTCGATTATTATAAGTATTGATTGGACCACGGTCTCCTTGCTTTTATCATAACATGTAAGGGGGAAGGGGCATAGTGGGGGATTGCCCCGCTATAAGTGGAGCACTTTCCCTTTTATTCCCAGTCAGGATTGTGTAAAATGGAGATGTGTGTTGTGCAGCTTCTTTTTGGACTCTAAATTCACATAAACAGCTTGAACCAACAAGTCAACTTGGAGATTGCACTGTGGCACATCTCATCTCCTGCCGTCTGCTGCCAGTAGCAACAGGGGCTGTGCTTTGCTAGGAGAACAGTAGCTGTCAGCAAGAGAGGAAAGCACACAAAACCGAGACAAGATCACAAGGCAGGCAAAGGCCTGTAGGCTGAGCAATCGCAGACCCCTGGATATGCTTTCATTGTCCCCTCAAAGGAAACCCATGCTAAGAAAGTACCAACAAAGCGGGGAGCAGATTAACTCTCTCACTCGTTCACAAGTTGCGCGCATGTGCAGTGGGGACAGGATGCCCTCGGTACAGCAACACTGGGTCATGCATATGGCACAGGCAAAACAAAACGAGTCAATTACTAGCATCAAGGTACCGACACATATTTGAATCGGTTGCTAGACTGGCCTTTCATTTAGGACTCAGGCCTCCTCATCTGCCTTGTGTCATTTCTTTTGGATTGCCAGGGTTTACACTAGGCAGGCCAGGGTGCCACCAGAGCCATGGCACTTTGAGACCTCAGCTCATTTTAGAAACAGATGCTGTGTTCGCATCCACATGTGCTAAAGTTAATGCCATTTCTCAGAAAAACTGACATTGAAGCAGCCTTGGACACCAGTGGTGTCTCCAGGATTTGTTTCTGGGTGGGCTGGGTGGGTTGTGTGGGGGACTACCAGTACTTTAAGTTGGGTGAGAAATTGAGGTGGGGTTGTAATGAGGGCACGTGGCTTAAGTGATGGGCGTGGCCTGAAGTGTCCCTGACAAGGGACAGTCAAAATAAGTGGCTTTTCTCACTGTCAGTTTAAACAAAAATGGTATTGTCCAGTGCTGCGGATTCAAACCCGAGCCCAGTTTCATTCAATAGCCCGCTTGGCACAGGCTTTGAATGAAAGAAAAGAAATCCAGCATCTCCCAAATAGCCAGTTGTGTGTGACACTGACTTGTCATTGGCAGGGTTTGGGTTCGAATCCCTGGAACAGGACAATAAAGAAAAATTGATTTTCTTGCCTATATTTTTACTGTCCCATGCTGAGAATTTGAACCCCAGCCCTACTGTAGACAAGGCAGTATCAAACAATTCTTTTTAACTGTACACTTCCTTGGAGTGCGCTTCCGGTATTCCTTTTCTGAACTTTAAATCATACAAAGATACATCTTTGATTGGTTATGCACATCTTTGTTTTTTATTTCCTTTCAAACAAACTTTCTTCTTCAAATAACCATATCCCTTTTGTCTCTCAACACGTGTTTCTCCACGTTTAACGCACGTGGTTCATCAGGAGAGTTTTCTAATATAAAACAAGAAAAAAAATTTTTTTGCTTAGCTATATCAACTCAAATACATTGTTTATATACAACAAATTAGGTGGTAGAGGCAAACCACCAATTTAAATATTCATTTAACATACTCACAATTTTTTTTCAAATTCGATAATATTCTCAACTTTTAAATCCTTTTGTTAAAGTTAGTTTTTTCCCATTTATAGCAAACATTTATCCTTTCTTATCTTCCAGAAAAATTATATGGGATTTCTGTGAAAAGCAGAAGTAAAATAAACAAAGTTTTTAAGCTTAGGTTAAGTTTAAATAATCCCTATGGTTTTGGTAACATACAGTATCCTATCCCTTAGTCTGCTCTCCTCACCTTATTTATCCCGGTACGATTGCCTTCAATCCTTCTCAGTCCATGCTACTGTGAAAGTGTTTTGAATCCTCTTATTTATACTTGCGGGCCCGCTACGTGTGACTTCATCACACCGCGCAACGCGATGACGTCATGCGTTATCACATTGCACTGTGCTATTTCAAAGGCACTTCAACTATTTTGTTTCAATCAGTAAATAGTTTGTCACATAGTTACTGGCTTCACGTGTCACGCAGTCTTAAATGAACGAACTCCAGCACCTACGAAATGGCACAGTGCTATTTCGTAGGTGCTGGAATCTTTTCTGTTTCATTCAATAGACCGTTTGAAACATGAAGCCTGTGACGTCAAGCAGTTTATTAAATAGAACAAAAGCAGTTCCTGCAACTCTGAAATAACACGGTGATAGTGGCAGAGCTTAGGTTCAAATCCCCAGGCTGCAGCAAAAAAGAAAACAAAGTGCCTTTTGTTGCTGCTGGGGAGGGAGCCCTGGCTCAACCAGACTCTTGGGAGACTGCTGGGGCTCAGGCCCACTTAAAGCCCTGGGGACTGCAATGGTCACAACGACATGTCTCATTACCACCTTTATTTGCTGCTAATAAAGTCCTAGATCATGAATAAACAAACACCCACCTGCGGTATTGAGGGTGCATTAAACATGTATGCAAAAACAGAGTGTAGCTTTGGAACCTCCCTATTTCTGTTCCCAGTAAGCTGCGCGAAAGCGCTGCCTTCTAACTGCCAATCCATGCATAACACAATCCTCTCCTTCAGTTTCAGACTTCCGGCATACAAATGAGATTAATACACATATTATGGAATCAAAGAAAATGCTTGGGGTATGAATTTTTTATAAGCATGTCTAAAGCAGAAAAAGAGTTGCAGAAGTTACACTTAAAGTGAAAGCCAGTTAAGAATAGGACATTATTCTGAGGCTTGCATCAAATTATTGATGTTAACATTTAGGCATTTAAAATAACCTGTGCTCCATACAGAACTTTTTGACAAAGTGCTTTAGGTAGAACACTTTATTAACAATTATTATTAGAATGCATAGTGGCGAATGTAAAAAACTAACAATAGCTTTGACACTCTGTTTGGAAGAGCTGAACAAGAGCCTGTTAGGTGAGGACTAAGAAAATAATACGGACATAAGAGATCTTTCCTTTGATTTCATGTTTTTGTTTTGTTTATGTGTGCAACCCTGGAATTGTTGCTTTCTCTTGTTACTGTTTTTTAAAAGGTTTATAATAATAAAAAATTATAATAATATTATCACACACCCAAAGTAAGGGCATATTTGACAACCTTAGGAGGATGGAAGGTTGGGTTTACTTTGTCAGGATTTGAACCGCCGTCCTGCAGATCACACATAGACCTCAGCAGCGAGCACTGAACCTACTGAGCTATATATTTCTCCTGTAAAGTGCACACGTGCAGCTTTTTGTAATGCCTTATCGCTGGGTTTGTGTTTCCTACACCACCTACTATGACAGTGCTTAGAAGCAGATGGAATATGTCATGGTTCACGAGTTATGAACATGATATGATTAATCTTATATTTTATATTAATATAGGACTGGGGAGGACTGAAGACAGGAGTGAGGATTGGGTACATATCATACTCCCTGTTTCTTTGTAAGTGTGCATTTGATCAAGCAACATACTCGGCGAGTTAAACACTCCAGCCAGCCTGCACTTTTCAAGCTGAAATCTTGGCAGTGCAGAATCTGGCCTTATTCTTTCTGAGGTTGATACATGGAGTACCATTCTATGTGGTAGTAAAAACACCTATCGTTAGAGCGCTTAGAAGGAGGCGGAATCATGCATTCAGCGCTATACTTTACAATATCATATGATAACTGTTCGAGCTGTATGCAGGGAAATAGGGCACAGTAAAGTCAAAATCCGATTTTTCTTTGCCATGCACAAGATGAGGGGCCACAGAAACATAAAACATTCAAGTTGACTCTAGATAAGATGCTCCAGGTCTGGGGCATCCAGTCTGAGTCTCCTCGTTGGACAATCCCTGCTCTTCGGCTGTTCCTTTGCGAATATGGCACCGTAGAGGAAGCCAAAACAGCCGTGAATTGAGGAAGACATCTGTCAGAGGGAAATGGCGTGGACATGTCATACTGCAGCCCACTTTAACTGCATTGTGTGCCTGTTTCAGCAGACTAAAATGTGCAAGAATGGGACTCATCACAATGTGATGCACCAATACAGTTTCTGCGTGCTGTAGGGGCCCAATGCCGGACTTCCACTTCTCACAGTGGCGGAGGGGCGAATCTGAGAAGGGGTCATGCATTAAGATGGGAGGGGCACTTCCCCTTGCAAACCCCCAGACCCGCCAGATATGCCATATCGCCATCATTTGCTAGAAAGGCCTGTGCCCCTATTGCTTCCACTGAATCCGACCAGGTGCCAATCAGTGATCGAAGTGAGCGGGAACGGTCAGGAGCGGTGTTCCACTACTTTTATGTATTGCTGTTTACTATTCCTCGACATGTAACGACCATACTCACCATTCCATACAGAGGACGTGTCCATTCATGCCCCTGTGCGAGTGTAAAGTGGTAGTAGGAACCTTAGTTATTAGCCACTTAGACTGCTGCAATGCCCCGGCCGCAACACTTGTCGCATGTTGCACTGTGCTGCCACCTACCCTCTCCCCGGCCAAGACCACAGTTCCACCACTTTTTTTGGTTCACTTCTACGACTGGTGCCAATGCAGTCACTGCACAGCACCTGTGAAAAAGCAAAGTACGCAGGTTGTAGCTGCTTCATAGCTCTGGTGTTGTTATTGCCACATAGAATTGCTCAGTCGGAGCTCAAACCGAGATCTCAGTATGTGCGCATGCGGGTGTCTTGTATAGCGCTTGCTGCTGCCTCCAGGCTACTTCAGGGTGCTGTGTGGAAAGAGAAGACAGAGACAATGTGGGGAAGGGGTAGGGGGAAGGAAGGGGGGGGGGCTGAAGTTAATGAGGTTAGAAGAGTAACCAAGGGGTGACAGTGAAAAGAAACAGCTCTGATATTAGTTAGAGCACTCTTATGCAACACATCGAGAAGGAGACTAGAGCAGAGGGCGCCAGGCGCCATCTAGTGACAAACGCTTCACACACTAGGCTTTGTGACCTGTAGATGAACATGAGCTGTGCAGTTGTGACTGGAATGGCATCAGGCGTTTGCTTACAAATATGACTGCAGGAGCCAGGAGGGGGTGGCTGCACGTTACACACTGGGTACTTCAGTGCCAGGCTCGGAAAGGCGTATAGGGCAATCGGTCACTACCGGAAACAAAAACGCAAAATGCTAGTGTGAGCAGTTTTTTGGGTCAAAGTGGGCCCCTTTTTGCCCCCCAATCTGGACTGGAGCTTTGACCATTGTTACTGAATGAATAGTATTTAAAATGCACAGTTTGCATCACATTTGATCGAAAACCTCCCCTTTGGGTACTCCTCAAACAGTCTATTACAAAATGAATGAATTGCCATTTGCGACTGTGGGACACTTTTTCTTTGATGCCCGAGACAATTCTATGCCCACCGTCCGACGCTGTTCAGTTCTGCTTCTAATGCATTACGTCCTTTCTAATGGGACCCGGCCAGGAGGCTGCGAGGCCGCGTGCCAGGCGCTGATTGGTCTGCTCGGCGTAATGACCAATCCACACCCGCAGCTGATTTTGCCTTGCTGACGTGGTATACATGCATAGATATTCACATAAATAAATGTGCCACTCCCTCAGTCCGAGCCAACTTTAGGGTGGCTTGCAGCTGAAGGCAGAACAGCCTGCAGAAGCGTGTGCCTCCCAAAGTCCAGTGTTAGCTGGGAAAGAGGCAGGCATATGTCAGAGAAGATGCCCTTGTAAATCAGTGGGTCCATACATTATCGGGATTTTTACCAAAACCATATGACACGTTGGTCTGCTTGAAATAGTTTATCTCGGATGCCAGCAAGCAAGTGCAGCAAGTTACATGCTTGCTTCGGAAAGCGCGTGCAGCCTGCATTGCCAGGTCTCAGAGCCAACACGTGCACCCCAATCCTTCATCCTCCTGAGGCTGATAGACCCAGCGAATGCATACGATAATAACACCTAATGGCTGGAATAGGAATGCATGGAGTGGGAGCGGGAGTAGCTCCTGGGTGTCAGGATTTCCCTCTGACCTGGAGTCACTCACTACTCATGTCCCATGAGCTATTAAAGTCCATACGTGTCAATGTAGTGCCTGACAGATGGCAGATCTCACTTTTTCTCAAACTTTGACATGTGCCCAAGAATGCACATTCTTTCTATCCCTCTTTCTGTTGCTGTGTTGCTTTGCCATGTACTCCTTTGCTGTGTGTTTCTGTTCAATGTTTTGTCACTTGCCATGTTGCTTTAACCATCTTCAATTTTCATGTTCTCTTGCAATTGCTTTCCCTTTTATTTATTTCATTTTTATGTCAGATCTTCGGTTTTACTGCTACCTCTCATTTATTTTTCACATTATCTTTGCTTCTATTTCATAAGTCTGCTACCACATCTGTTACTGCATTAATATCTGCTACTGTCGGTTAATACCACAACATGTTTATTTGCCACCTCTTTTACTCTCATACAACCTCACCCGCTCTCTTTCTGTCTGATGCATGATGAGGGTTTTTATACATGTAATGCAACTCATCCTACTTCCAAAAGGGGTGCAACTATTTCTGTGCAAATATGTCGCTTTTGCCTCCTGCTAACTCACTCATTCCACCACTAAATGAAGCAGACAAGAAATGTGTGGTCAGCACAGCTCCACCAATCAGTCTATATATATTAAACACTTAGGTATGTTTCTGTACTCAGCTGATGTAATTTTGCAGTGTCAGGTTGCTCTTTGCTGTCCAAATGACAAAGTGCACCCACTTCAACAACAGCTACCATTTCACAAACAGAATGAGCATGGTTCTACGCGATCACCTTCACCTTCCACTATCGCAAACATTGGAAAATTACTGCTTTCCACCCACACTTCTCTTCACACAGGGCACAACGGTTCCAGTGTCCATGAACAGTTAATTAATGGCTCAATGGTTCAGTCACTAAAGAGCAAAAAGCTGTAGGACAAATGCCTCCCCAAGAGCTAAAACTGAAAGTAGGAGCTGTAATTATGCTACTACGAAATCTTATGCCATCACAGGGACTCTGTAATGGAACAATGGCTGACAAATGCACGTCTACATAGACACATCATAGAGGCCCGTGTGATCGATGAAACTTAGATAATGTTCTTATACTGCCCATAGCCCTTATTTCTATGTTTAGCCTTTTCAATGACCATTAAGAAGTCACAAGGACCTACGTCCCCTTCCTGGAAGCGATCTGTGGTGGTTCTGATATTTAAGAAGCGGGACATAAGTGACCCTATGAATTACCAACCGATATTGACGTTTAAGGTATGCTAGAACGGTGTATGTTACTCCGGGAACAGCTAGTGTAAGTAAATAATAGCTAGGGCTCTCCTTAGTGCACCCAACTGGTGCGCGCTGCTATTGAAGATGGCTGGGTTTTATACGAATGTGACCAGTGTTTTAAGACTGTTGGTTAAGGAGTCTATGCGCCTCTTTATACGTTTGCAGGTATGCTGCTAGAAATTCCAGCAGGATACTGGAAAATTGACCAAATGTGACCGGTGACTGATATATTACAGGTGTCGGAAACAGCAGTCATACCCCACTCCATAGGACTCCATAGGGGGAATTGCTGGTAAAACCGGTGGCCGAAATACCGGCTGTTTTTGTACAAAGGAGGCCCGATTTACCAACAGCTCTTGCTGGATGCAAATCAGTCAACCCCCACCAGTAAACTTGTAGTTTGGCAGTGAAGGAAACGTGCAGTAATGGAATTACTGCCACTTTTATCACAACTTTTCCCGCAGCGCCAAACTTATATGAGGCCCTATGTCCACTAGGCCCAAATAACTTGGATCACTCCGCCTGACTTCAACTGGTTTAAATACCATTGGGTTATCAAACAATGGTCAACAGATCTTTGGCAAAATAAATGATTCTCTGAACAAAACTGTTGAACTCCTTTATCCCTTGGAGGAGTATAAAACGAGGCTGTAAAGAAACATGAGGCATGGTTCAAACCAGAATGACGTGCAGCAAAAGCTAATACAAACACGGTTTCACATGCAAATTGTGCAGACATAATCTAGTTAAGGACAAACAGAACATACAATCTTATACAATATTGTAACTCCTTAAATAAAGAAGTAGTTATTGTGGCAAAACAACTTTCTATAAATTATTAATTTATTTGTCCGAAGAACACATTTTATTTCATTATCATCAAAGATCAGAAACAGCTGCTTAGATTAACTTCTCTGAAACATCTCTCCGCTTTTTGCTCTGAGCTAGCACTTTCTTTGAAAATAAGATTTCCAATATGGATCAGAACATTTGGAAAAATACTAGCAATCTAGCACCTAACAATACGGAAAATGATATACACATATTACAGCCTGTTGCCACAATATTTTTCAAAGTTTCTAAACCATTACCATCTGAACATACCTTCCCTTTGATCATCTCTAACAAATTTCGCCCTTGCCACTTGACCCCCTAACAGATTACCTACTTAAAATATGTAACCAGATTACCTATTTAAAAGATGCATGCAAAATTCACAGATTCTACATGTGATTGATTTCGTGAATGTCTCTGTGACGCAAGGATCTGTACAAAATGTACTAATGTACAACTCCTTAGCTGAAATATATTCTGTTTAAGTCAATTGCTTTTGTAACTGTGACACTGAGTTTGAGGCCTTCCTCGTTGTTCAAGACTGCTATATACGTAGTGGAACCTTCATTCTTTATTCAATCCATATGTATCTATGAGGTATATATGTATATGTTGGTGCTTGCCGCAATTTATTTACTATAAGCATTTGGCTAGCTTCATGATTGCTTTGCTGCTTGTGTTTCATTGCATCTGTACATGTTTAAACTAACTAAATATCTTCATCACGTTTGTGGCATAAGTTTCTTCATCTTGATCCCAAGATGTCACATATCCTTAGTACTTCATCATTCTTCATAAATGGTCTGCCTCTCAGGTCTGATTATCTTCTATCTATGGAATCGATTCAGTTTCATAAGACGTCACCATTCATCCTGGTCATTCAGTTTCTTTGTTTCATCAGGAATCGCATTAAAATAACCGTCATATTGTCTTGGATGTAGGTATGGTTTCCTTAATGGATACTTTACTTCCCATATTCTCTTAGGTATAGGCATTCCTATGGGTGCTGCACAGAGTCGTTGCTCTTCTTCTTGCCTTCTGATTAGTGTAGTATACATCACATAATCCGGTTCATACGTAGGCGGGGTAGGTGGAGTAGGGGTACTTGGCTCCTCCTCTACAGCAGTGACCCACGTTATTCTACTCAAATCCAAACGGATTGCTTTTTTGTGATTTCTTATCAATTTCCCAAATAAATCAGAATAACTGTTTATAAATGGGCACTGTTTCCAGCTCTCAGATGAAAGTGAATGTACTAGCCAATTATTTACGGTAGTGGAGAAGAAATTGGGTGAACATTTGCCAGACTTCTCCAGCTGTGTCCCATTTCTCCAACTTCTATATACACTAGAATTGAAACCATTTAAATGTGTACCCAACTGAGCCAACCGATTCTCTAGGCAGTTACCTGTAAGAAAATTGAACATAGATCTTACCTTTCTATTCCCCTCCTCGCAATCAGCCTACATTTTAAAGCCAACATCGCATGGTCACTGCTTACACTTTTTGAAACCTCAAAAGATACAATTTTATCCAGTTTGGAATTCGACTCAAAGATAAAATCAATGGTTCAAGAGGACAATGGGCCAAACCAATTTGCTTGCATAGGGCAATCACCAGATACATTTACAATCATTTTAAAGAGATCCCGTTTAGTAATACATTTCGCTCATGCAAAGCCCTTGGCATCCTTATAATTATGTGAAACAATTGGGATCAATTTATTTGAGGAGCAAGTGTTACTTAGATCTTCCATAACACAGCCTTTATTGGGGCAAAATAATTAAAATCCCCTGCACATTTGAGCATCAATGTTGGGTGATTTGCCACCCAGGGCAATAAAATCTTCTCCAAGATTGACATTATGTGCTCCTCATTTACTGAATAGGATTACAATACAAATGAATCATTAACACATTGTTCACCTTATCTCCAAAATGAATGGTCAATTTAGATGCCAGGGAGGAATCCAAATAAATGTTCTGCATTTCCAATGCGTGCTCGAAATACAATTTTCTGCCAATCAATAATCTTGCCGAATGACAGCCTCTCCATCCTTTTTTTAGCGTTCTTTATAATGATTGTGAAGTCATCAATAATGGGAGAATCAAGTAGTCTTATTTCTTGTAAAAACAGAAAAATCTAACTCATTTAAATGCTCCATCATCTCAATATTCCTAAAACTGTTTAAACCTTGCATATACCAAGATAGAAGAGATAAGGTTTGCACATTAGATTGCTGGCCGAGGGTCTCTGTCACATGACAGGGCAGATGAGAGCCATGCCCAGTCCTCTACAATTCTGACGTAACCTGAGGTGGCGGACTGCAGCCTCCGCCCAACTAAATCAATTTTACACAATGTATTTAAAAATGCTGGCTTAAGGATATCTGCTTTTATGCAGCCCCGATAAGAATCAATTGCAGTGGTTTCATCCAATACCCTGGGGTTCAAACGCCATTTCCCCTGTGTAACAACTCCTCATGTGCTGCAGTTACCAGCCTCGAAGCAAGTTGCGGGAAAAGGTGCACTGTGGATTTGTTAAAATAATCTACGTCATGTAAAATAATCAATTTCAGATCAGCAGAGGTGAGTACTGACAATGAAGGAACACTTTTGAATATAGCCGACATTCTTGGCATTTTAAGGGCACTTCCAAATCATCCTGAAAGATACCTTTAAACATAATACTAAGTTGGTGCTCGCCCTTACAGCGCCCTCCATTCATTTGTTTTCTTTGGGAAAATTTGGGAACACCCTCCTTCCTTCTCAGTAGCTCTCTGCCTGCAGCCAAAATCCCATCTAGCCTCTTATTTGTACCAGTGACCTCTCCTGACTGACCCTCCGTATGCTCTATCATGGGAGGACTGACATTCTCCAGTGAAGATGCATACCCCCAACCCCCACTGACTATGGGAAGAATTCAAGGTCATCCTGTCATTTTCCCACTGTATTAGCGGCAAAAAATGCTGTATGTCCTTGCTGTTTATTTTCTTCTTTTTCTTTGACTCTTTCATCTTCTTTGTGCAATTACTGGGCCTTTTAACAGATTTTGCCACTTCCTTAAGTTCCTAATTGTTTAAAGCATCATGTAAAGTCGTCCAAGTGTCTGGAATGATTATTACATCAGTATTTTAGGAGGTATTAGAGACTGTGTTACAGCCCCGATGTATTCTAGACCGAGAGGCGCAATGAATATTCTTTAAAAATCTTCTAGAATCTGAATGACTATTGGAAGGTAACCATGTTTCCCCGTTTTCTTTTTTTGTAGATTAGGAGGTCTTTGGTTTTTCCGCCGACCTTTCTTTGTAGACAACAGGCCTTTTCCACCGGTCAATGAGAGGCCTGCTCAGTGAGTTCTAAAGAGCCACGATCTACCTTTCTTACTGACAAATCAGATTCTTTCTCCAAAGGACCCGGGTGACTAATTGAGTTCTTTATTCCTGTCTTGATATTCATCAACACAACCGAGTGAGCCATTATTTCCAGCCTAATGCCTCACAAGAGCTTATAAAACAAGGTTCAGGGCAGAAAGAGAATTGCCTCCCAAGGTGGATGAATCTGGAATAATCGAGTCTTCTCCACTTACAGGTACTGAGGAATCCTTGCCTGGTGTAGGTCTTTCAGAATTTCCACCACTCTGCACGTGCATAGATGCCTCAATACACTTATGATACTGCAAGAAGAGGCAAGGAGAGGCACTTAAATTGGTGGAAGGAATGTCTAATTCTAAAATCGCCTCCTTGAGACTCGGACAGGCATTCATTAGGGAGCTGTTTCATTGATCTAACAAATCATTCTCTGGAACAAAGACAGGTAGAAGGGCAGGCTGATTATTAACTGGTTCTGCCACACCTTCCCCCGCAGGCAACTCTTACAATTCTTGCAACGCCTGATTGTGCAATTTAGAATTCATATTTTACTGGCGTTGTGGTGGAAGAACCTGCCTCCTCTAAGACCCGAGACACTTCTTTATCAAGAGGAGTTGCCTGTTTACTTACCCTGACCCTTCATGATGTTATGCGAACACACCAATCCAAATCCTTTCGTTCTTTCATTCTTTGAGTGCACCCGCCTCCTCACAACATAAACATAAACACATGTATCGGGAGGATAGCTCAGCGGCAACTTGCTCGCCTCGGAAACAAGACGACACAGAGCCACATAGGTTCAATCCCTGTGTCCGCGCTTAGACATTTCTGGGTATTAAGCACGTTATATATACCCTATAATACAAAAGGTCACCCGACCTATTTACAAATACACTGGAGCCACCACCCACCCATCTTAACAGTCCTTTTCCTTTGAGATAAATTGCTCCTTCTTGTGCAAAGTTCCCAACTTCAGGCAAGAGCAGGACAGAAATGCGATAAGAATAAGTATTCCAGTCAGTCCAGGGCTGGCAGGATTCCTACCTTGATAATTCTGAGCAACCCGACTTGAAGCCGCTATGCTGGGAGGGGGACTGTGAGGCTGGGTTGTTACTCGACGACAGCTCGGTAGATGAAACACCCCAAATTGCTCAAACTGCACTTAAAGGGTGCCCCTTGAGAATGAGTCAGTGGATGAGTGTGAATATGGTAAAAATGAACATCTCAAAAAACACATTTTTGTTGCTGATTCCCCACTAATTGGCAGAGCATCTTTCTTGCCGTCATCGTTAGGCCCTGGTCCTAAACCATCAAACTCAGTGAACCGTCTCAGCGGTGTGTTTGGCCAGGCCTCTATATTAGAAATTTAGAGTAATCAGAGAGTAAATTCAGGTGTTTGTCAGTCAAAGGACGTTTATTCGGCACAAAGCTGAAAAAGTGCAAATGAAAAATAATGTCACCACATAACCAATAAGCACAATATTCAATCTTGAAACTTTAAAACTGTAACGAGAGATAAATATACAAAATACAGATCATTGCATAAGCATTACACCACAGGGCTTGATAAAAAAGAAGTACGAACAATGAATAAATAAAATAGAGATTAAAAGTCTTTAAATGCAAACTTAAAACCGAAAAATCTATAAGTTCCAGGAGGGAGGGAATTCTCTCAGCCCTTATCAATTTTCTTTTATTTTACATCTATTAAAAGCCTCGAGGGTTAAAGGCATACAAGATTTAACGTCAAAAGTCCATTAAATATACAATGAAGTACTCGACAATCCCTTACCCCTCAGAAGTCATTCTCAATGAATATATTTAACAACCCTACACACTGTGTCCCATTTTTCTGTGCAACTGCAGAAGGTCAATGCTTCTGAGGTGGTGTTTATCATCATAGAACTCTGTGGAAACGAGCAACAACAGTCACGCAATGATTTCCGATCTAATCACTTTCCTTCTCTGGCGTCAGACGTGTTACATAGGGAACTACACCAATATTTCTGTAAAATAACCTGTCAGTCGATCTCTATATTGGCCAATATTTAAGAAAAGAGTTACTTTTAAAACTTTGTTTTGTGGTCCTTAGAGAAAAAGCCCCCCCCCCAATGTCATTCCTCTCAGTTAACTATATATCAACCAAACACAGTTCCAAGAGATTCTACCCATGTCTCCTTGGTAATGCCAAGGGTTAGAAGAAACCATTCTGGCGGATGAGTTTTTTCACATCTGGCCCTTTAGCTTCGGAATCCAATGTCATCTTAGCTGGAACCTATTCAGAATCATTTATGCTTCGTAAAACATCTGGCTGTTTTAAGCACTCCCAGCAGTTTTAATATAGCATTCTTTTCAGCACCAAGGGGCCTTTCTGAAAACAATCTATTGATATGAAGTAAAAGACCAAAACATAGCATTGCATGCAAAGGGTGTTTTCCCAGGCGTGCTTGCTGCTGGAAGCTCCAACATTAAGTTCAGGGGGCTACAGAAGGATGAGTGAAAGGTCACAGAGAGTGAAAGTGATGCTCAGTCAAAGCAGGGGAATTGCACATCCCTGATGCAAGACCGCGAAAGGATCGCACACGTTGCATTAGGGAGACAAACCTTCTGGTAGCGGGGATGAAGGCTAGGCATAGCTAATTTCCCTTGGCTTTGATATGATTGGTTATTTATAACACACTTAAAACCCAAAAGTTTCTAAGCGTGGACCCGGGGACTGGACCTGTGTTCCTCCGTGCCATCTTGTTTCCAAGCTGAGCACGTTGCCCCTGAGCTATCCTCCCAAGACAACTTTGGATGATGGGAATACAGATGGATGGGTGAACAAGATAACTGCTGCACTTCTCGGGTCGGTCAGAAATGTTACATTACTCTGATGTATTATGCACTGTACTGCCATTCACATGGTTTCCACGAGTCAGATTACAGAAACTTTGCACCGGTGCAGGTGCAAAGTTTGCCCTATTTTTAAAAACAATGGGACACATTAGAAAAATATTGCACCATGACAAGTGCAGTTTGGCAGGGTGTAAGCATCAGGACAAAAATTGCCCCAGGGCAAAAAAGATACATTTTCACTGCATTATTGCAACAGGCAGAGTTTACCCTAGTGCTAATACGGAATGGTATTAGCACTAGGGCAAACTTTGCCCTGGTAAAACATTGCATTGAAAATGCATCCTTTTTGCACTGGGGCAATTTTTGCCCTGGTGCTTATACTATGCCAAACTGCACTTGTCATGGTGCAATAGTTTTGTAATATGTCCCAATTTTTAAAAATAGGGCAAACTTTGTCCTAGTGCCAACACCCTGCAAACTTTGTATTTGCACCGGTGCAAGGTTTCTGTAATCTGGCCCCAGGTGCTCTTGAGGATCTGAAAGAGACAGTGTTGGTTAGGGTAGTGGGTAATGCAAGGTAGCGTTGCTGCTCTTTCTTTTCATGCAGGTAGAGCAGAAGTGTCCTGATCACTGCATACAGGTTCGTTTCTAGGTGTTCTGTGTTGAGAGCTTAGAGGCATTTGAGCCCAAAGCAGAGCCTTGTGTTGCCATGGCAGCAGGATGCTTTGGCCAGGGCTGTGGAGTGTAAGATGTTGTAGGGGTATAGTGTCTGTGGCAAGTTGGAAGAAGGAGCAGGACACATTGCGGACATTCTCAACTATCTTTAACAAAATGATAGAAATAAAAATTACCTTTGCCTATTGCTAGAGGGAATACCTAGAATAGCTCACACTCTTGTTTAAGCTTGCAGACTCTTCCCAGTTTTTTTTTAATTCAGGCTTTCCTAATTTGGGTTTATCTTGATCCATTTTTAATTCTTTCTTCTCATCTTGGGCTGTCTCCTCTTTTGTCTTGTTCAGTTGACAATCTTATTTCCTGTCACTCATTATGTGTCTCTGTGTTGGGCTTTCACCAATCTCCTACTCAGAAGGAAAAGGGTCTTGTTCCTTCCTCTCAGGAGACTTGTGTCCAGTCTCTGTTTGTTCCCCACCAGGAATGATTAGATCCCTCTTTTCTAGGTTTCTCATATCTCTTGTTAATTGGTCGTTCCACTATTAGCTCACTCTCAGGACTGGAACGAGTTTCTCTCTTCATATAATACTTGTCTTCAGTGACTGGGTTATTTGTTACTTCTTTTTCGAGCTTTCACCATTCTAATTATACAGTTGTAGGTTTAGAGTCTTGTTCTTAGGACTGGGACAAGTCTCTTCATGCATATAAGGATCCTTCCACATCTCCCGGTTCCTCTGGTGGCACCTCTCTGTATCCAGGGGAAGGTTGCAGGGCTTGGCTCTTGTTCAGGCAATGCTTGTTGGTACCTGGCTACTAGCTCTTAACTTTCATTGGCATCCCATTCTCGACATCTTGTTGGGTTCCTGCCATACAGGGGTGCTGGCAATAGGACGCTGTTCATGTTACAGCAATGGTGGTCTGGGTGTCATGGTTTGGGCATCATGCCCACCATGCTGCAGATGTGTTTATGCCGCCACTGGGTACGTGATTTTTCTCTTCCTCTTTACAACGATTTCTTGGCTGTTGCTTATGTGTGCCGCTAGCATCCCCCACTGGTTTTCTTCGTTCACTCAAAAGTCACGGGCTCCGTGGTCTGTCTCGGCTCTGCCTCCACCAGTCGCGAGGATGTCAGGGGGCTTCCTCTGCATACAATTCTCTCCTCCTCTCCTTCTCTGACAAGTCACAGGTTAATGCACATCTCCCCTTAAAGGGACATCTCCTTTATATGGTTTTGTGAAGAATTGACTTCAGTCAAATCTAAAGATGACACATTGTTTCTTATATCAGACAGTCCCAAACATGTGGCTGTGGAAGTTGATCTAGGGAGTCCCTCAAAGGAACGGAGTCATTGTCCCCCAATGGGGAGTTTTTCTCAGTGAGAACCCACTTGCCGCGACCCCTGGGAAGGGTCTTGTGGAGCAGGGTCACCTTCCTAGTCTCAAAGGGGGAGGAGGGACGAATATCTGTAATTTGTCACGTATCCTAATGTTTGATATCTGTTGGAACTTTTTTTTAATGCTCAGTTATGAAGTCTTAGATGGTGGGAGTATTGTTTGATGGAATGTAGAATTTGACCATATTAGTTCAGTGAACAGGCGGAGAACTTGATGGGCAGGTGGTAGAGGGCCACAGACACTTTGAAAAGCAAATTAAGTATTTATTAATTTTCTGCCCATGTGGGTGGGACAAAGACAGATATGCAAATGGGTATTTCCCATCTGTGAAAGGTACAGTGAGCAAAAAGCATGTGCTGCAAACTCTCATCTCAGAACAGGTTATCATGCCATATTCTTTCTGGAGAGGAGTGCCTGCTACCTTTTGTTGAATTAATTTATAAGGAGACTACCCTTTAAATTGTCTAAACGGGACAGCATCACAGAGTAAGATCTTTTTTTGAACGTGACAGGCCTCATTACAGATCAGGAAGGTACTGCCTGTTTCACTCAAATACTCATTACAGTGAATGGGAAGATACTTTCCACCAGTAAATCCTACTCTGCCGAATATCTTGTCTGAGCAATAGATTGATTTTGAAATGATTGATTGATTTTGAAATTTCTTAAGCGCAACTGTCGCCCAAGGCATCTTGGCGCTGGAGAGTGAGGTAGACCATCCATATGAAAACCACTAAAGCAAGCAGCTGACTGAAACAGAAGTGTCTTAATCGCTTTCCTAAAGGCCTTATGATTAAAAGGTTTCTTTAAGGAAGATGGAAGTTCGTTCCATAGTCTAGCAGGGACTATATAGAAGGCTCTGCCTCCAATCCTTGTGCAATGGTAAGGGGACACGATGAGCAGATCAGCTGAGGCCGAACAGAGTTGACGATTGGGGTGATAGCGTGTCAATTTGGCCTGTAGGAATTCCTCACTTAAATCATGAGTGGCTCGATGCACTATACATAGAGCCTTGAATCTTATGTGCTGGCTAACGGGTAGCTAGTGTAGTGATCGCAAGACCGGAGATATGTGGGCTTCATAGGGAGTGCCAGTTGCCATTCGAGCCGCCAGATTTTGCAAGTGCTGCAGTCTTTGGATTAAACCCTTTGGTTGGGCAAAATACAAAGAGTTGCAATAGTCCAGCCAGGGTAGTATCAACGCCGCTACCACAAGGGGGCGTAGCGCACGTCAATCAGGTGGAAGACCCTCTTGAAAATTTGCAGCTGGAAATGCCCTGCCTGACATACAGTTGCAACTTGATTAGCCATAGAAAGAGAGGCCGTAAGAACTACACCCAGATTTTTTACTTTGCTCACCGGGGATGGAAGGACACCAAGAGAGGAGAGCCAGAAGGAGGAGATCCAAAGTGTAGGATCTGGGGGACACCCAACAAACTCTGTCTTGTCTCTGTTCAGTTTGAGCCTGTTGTGGTTCATCCATTTGCCCACGGCCGCCAGGCATCCTCGTAGGCACAACTGCATCTCAGTCTGATTGAGATCTAACCGGATCTGGATCTGAGTGTGGTCAGCATACGAGTACCACCTGACGCCTTAGGAATGGATGAGACACACAAGTGCTCAAATGTAGATATTAAATAGAATCGGTGACAAGGAAGAGCCTTGCGGGACACCACAAGTGAGAAAACAGGGAGCAGATAGAAAAGGTGTCATGGAGAGGGTCTGGGTACGATCCGCCAGGAACGACATGAACCAGGCTAGTACCTGTCCGGATATCCCTATCTGGGCCCGACGAGACAACAGGATGGGTTGGTCAACCGTGGTAAAGCTGGGAGTTAATCACTTCAATAGGGGGCTGATGTTAAAACAGCATGGGGTAGATCATCCTCGTATTGTAATAAAAAGCACCCCACTCTTCTGCTGGTGTGCCCAGCACCAGCAGTAGAGTGGGGTGCATTTTATTACAATAGGGTGCCTGCCACACCTTTACCCACCATGCCAGCTCAGGGGAGCCATTGAAAGACTCCCTGTAAGCTGGCATGGCAGGGGTCTAATGTGGCACCCGTGGCAGTCGCCCTGGCCGGCCATGCCTAAAGTTGGCCCTGGAAAGATGAAGTACACTTTACGATGCTATGTCTCTGGTAACTTAAAAATAAGACATGATTTTGAGAGTAGAAGGATGCCATGGTGCTCTCATCCACTGCATCTCTTTGAGAGTAGAATAATGCCATATTTCCCTCATCCAATGCATCTATTTGAGAGTAGAATGGTGCCATGTAGCCCTCATTCACTGCATCTCTTCCAGAGTAGATTGATGCCATGCTGCCCTCATCCACCACATCTCTTTGATCGTAGAAGGATGCCATGTAGACCTCATCCACTGCATCTCTTTGAGAGTAGGATGGTGCTGTTTTGCCCTCATCCGCTACATCTCTTTGAGAGTAAAATGATGCCATGTCGCTCTCATCTACTGCATCTCTTTGAGAATACTGTCAGTGAGAGGAAGGCGATACCCACCTTCTAGAAGGAATGTTGATCTCAGTTGGTAGAGCCGCCATTTTAAAAATATAAGTGATACTGGGTGAGGGCCTCCGTGAATTTCATGGGCTTCAAGACACACTCCATACAAATGAAATAAGCTGGAAGGGCAATACTGGTCAATTCATTTGTTTTAGTTACTTCTATAGCACTTTTTTACACCAAAGCGCTTTACAAAAATGAAAGAATTGGCACATTAGAATGAAATGATGAAAAGTAGCATACTGACATAGAACAGAAAGAAATAATGTAAAAAAATTCTAAAACAGACATAAAATGATTTGATGAACCATACATACAGGAAGTAATAAAGGTTAAGGAAAACATGTGATTTGCAACACAAAAACCAGGCCACCTCCACAAAGCATATATGATAATGCAGAACGAGACACTTTCTGAAAGTGCTAAAAGTTCCACATGACAGCTGGAGAAATCAGTGCTGCCAGAAGGCAGACATGAACAGCCTCTCCCAGCAGCTAACACATCACTGCACAACACAACATACAACCCTGCTACTGCAGCGCGGCGGCTGCCGGGAGCCTTGCTGTATTTTGGTTGTAGAATGGAGAATACATTCAATGAGTGTCTACACGTTGGTAAGGACCTAGATTCTAAGCAAATGACAGTTTGGTGTTGCGGACGCCTACATGTAGACAACTATCAAAGTAGAGGAACTTGCATTGCTTTGATATGGAGACACAGACATACACACACACAGACACACACGGCCCAACTGGGAAAACCACTATGCAATAAAAAACGGTCCAGTGAACCAGTGAAAAGTGAGCGTGCACCCCATCAGCCCTTCAACTCAGATTAAAAATGCTTAGACTCTATAATTGAAAAAGATCCCCGCCATCCACAAGGGCTGCTATTTTAATATCGGGGGACGGGGGTGCTACTTGGGATTTGTCCCTTCATGCCGCTGGACAAGTGTGCAAATGTAGTAGGAGCCTTAGTCAGTAATGGCTCGTGCTATTGTAATGTAGTCCAGGGGGTACGTCAGTGAAACCCATGAGCAGGTTGCAGGTGGCTCAAACCTGATTGCTTTCTGGATGTTGAAATAGTGATCATGCCCACGCTGCTCGCAGGAACCAGCTGTGGCGTACAATAGAGAATTCAGCTTAATATACTCAGCATTATCTTCAAATACATTCAGGGGGCTCTGCCTGCCTACCTCAAGGATACCATCACAGGGTATATCACAGTATGGCACCTTTCATAAATGGAGGATCACAGGCTCTCTACTAATCTATGTCAGACCAGATGAGATAAAAGGCTCTCTGTCTTGGGACCCAGGCTTTGGAATAAATTAACAAATTGTATTCATGACATGTGTGGGTTCCAGTGGAGGTAAGAGGAGCAGGCACAGGGGATTCATTTCACAAAGGCAATA
This sequence comes from Ambystoma mexicanum, assembly GCF_040938575.1. Taxonomy (NCBI): domain Eukaryota; kingdom Metazoa; phylum Chordata; class Amphibia; order Caudata; family Ambystomatidae; genus Ambystoma; species Ambystoma mexicanum. The sequence continues at coordinate 157,819,938 of NC_090931.1, forward strand.
TATAAATAATCTGTTTGACCGAGAGAAAAAAAAGAAAAAAGCAATATTTTGCCTCTTCCATCCATTTGGCTGTCAACATGCCCCATCGCAGAACCATAACACATGCGTTGCTCCATGTTCCCACCTACCATGCTCCCCCACCACCGGCCAGGTCACAATTCCACTACTTTTGTCGTGCTGCATGGCAAACTGTAATCCCCCCGCCCCCCACCCCCCTGCATATAGTCTACAGCTAAACATACTGGTGGCCTTTTGAGTATCTTTCAATGTTGGAACTGCTTTGTCATCAAGAATGCTATGTCAGACTAGAATCTATAAAAAACCCTTTAAGGTGCAGCAAGCAATAATAAAACAGGCAAATTTTATTTGGAGAGAACAGTTACACACCATGCAGCCTCTTGTGATATACAACAGATAACTCCTCTTTATCTTTAAAGGGAAAAGAAAATATACCACTAATAGACTACCTACAGTAAATAGGTATAATGGAGCTTATAAATGATAACATACTACCACTACCAAACTAGGAAATACTCGCCGAACCTGTGGTACAAAGCCCTCTTATCTGCTGGAAACCAGCCACGGTATCACCCAGAAACTAGACAATCAATAAACCAAGATAAAGAATATACCCAGTATGACAGCCTGATACATAATACTAAACTAAAGGGTTATCAGACATACAACCCACTAACCAAAACCTCAGATTGCTGCATACTTAATTCACACAAAAACCTACACAAACACCACCCTCACAGCAAACCGCACAGGCTTCACCACACTGTAACAACACACAATCAACACATAGATCGCAAAAACAGCATTCGAGGACTCGCGTCGATCCTATATGCACTCCCAAGCTCAGCGCGCAGTGAAAGCCGAACTGAAGCTGCCAAAAGTACACCACCTCTCACTTTCTTATGCCCTCTTCACCCACTAACCTACTCCCACCCACCTTTTGTTTACAGATCCGCCTGAGCGCCTGGAGACCAACTCTGTTGGTGACGGTGTGCTATATAAATGCTATATGAATTTCCCTTCACATTAAAATTAACATTACCTAACTCAATGTGTGGGGTATAATGAAAGACCCAAAACCAACGGAACGGAAAGGCCCACTAGGAAACGTACCTCCCAGCATTCAGAAACCTTCACACTGAAAAATTGGGCCTATTTAGGCAGACAATGCAGGCTTCTTTCTGCAGGGGAAATCCAGAGAAGGCTAAAACAAAAATGTAATTTTGAGTGCTGATTGCAAAATCACATCACATTGCGTGCTGGGAAATAAATGCAGCAATTCTTTTCACGCAAACTGTCACCCATCAACAAGGGTGCGCTGTCAACATTCGGACCCACTTTTCAGAAGAATAACCAACAGCAAGAAATTAAACGTGTATTTTTTAATGACTGAAAGAAATAGCCCTGCACTTTCAGCGCAGAAGCAAAGTGAACTCTGATCAGTAAAACAGACCGTGTCAATGAATAAAATCTGATGTTAGAAAATGCAGCATGTGCGTTCATTTCAGCCAAGGACAATGGGCAAAATTTAAAAGTGGCTTCCCCCACTGCCAGCCTTATTTGTGCATCCCAACTGTTTACAACTGCAATACAATGTGTACTGCCTGATGGGTGTGCAAAACAAACTGTCTCTAGACTTGCTGTAACTACAGGACGAATGCCCCTGGCTGGTGCATGACCGGGATGTAGGGTGGAGGTGTAAAAACAGGGGCTACAATAAAAGGAAGCTGAAACTTTGAAAGAAATCCAAGAAATAGAAGCCTTTCAGATCACTTGCGACATAGGGAACTGTAATGTCCATCTAAAATGGGTTTCTGGCTGTTCTGAAAATGTCCCAGATTCAAGAGTTGGTGAACCAGTGGAGAGTAAAATTAAGAATGTGGGGAGTAAACTGTGTGTTCATAATTGTTATGCTATTTGTGTAAATGGTAAAAGTGTAATATATGTATATTATGGCAGTTACTAGTACAATGATGAAGTTCTGCTACAAAATTGTTGCCCAAAAGTGGACATAGAAACAAAAAGGGATTTCAAAGGGAAGTTGCCATATGTCTGATCGAAATGCTTAAACCGATCCTTAGAGAAGGGCTGGATTTGGGAGGAGAGAGAAGGGTACAAGTCCAATCTAATCCTGGGTGAGAGAACTCTTGCAGGGAGCTGCCCAAGATTGTAAACTTGATGGTGCATTACTAAGTGGATGCACTATGAGGATGAGGAAAAGAAAAGGAGCTCCTAAAATTACCATTGTGAAAGGAGCTGCTAAAACCTACCATATGACAGCCACCAGGAAACACAAAAGGAGATGTTTCCAGTGATTGCATCTGGGAGGAGCTGTCTATGGCAGGGAATGCCTAAAAGGTTACTGGGGCTACGGTAGAGAGCACAGGCCATTCCTGAGAGTGAAGTGACCAGAACCCTGCCCTATCTTTCCAGAGAGTCCTGAAATGCATCTGGCTTTCCTGAACTTTAAACAGAGGTTTTCAATGTATGTAGACTTCAATCCTTTATAATCAAACAGCGGGGGGTTCTGCTGGCCTTAAATCCTTTCCCTTTATAGTGTGTGTGGGGTATGGGGGCAAACCTGTGTAGATCCTTAGCCTATTGAACTAAAAACATTAGTTTAATTAATTCCCCTTGGTGGAACACCAGAGAGTGATTTTATTAAAATTCTACATCAACAAAGCTCATTCCCAGTGTGAGCTGAAAACTATAGACTGTAATGTAATTGGATTATCCTATTTTTTTTCTGATAACCCTGACTTCCTTTAGTAAGAGGGGTGCCTTTGTTCCTAAACCAAAATTCTCAAATCTTCTCAATTTTTACCATCCAGTTTACCCAACACAGGCCTTTAAGTGGAGAGGAGTCTGAAATCCAAAATTCTTCAGTCATCCCAATTGTTGATGTCCAGCTTCCCCAACACAGGCCTTAAGTGGAGGGTGGGTGGAGGGATTTGAAATCCAAAATTCTTCAATCCTGCCAATTCTTCTGTCAGACTACCCTAACACAGACCAAGGAAGGAGGGGGGTTGAAAAAGCCATTGCTAAATCACCACGTGTTTATTTAGAGCAAAGGTGTGGGCGAAAGAGTAATTGCAATATGTATTTGTACAAATATATAAGTCAAACTGCCAGCCTTTTAAGCGTTCAGGAAAATTGAAATTGTACAGCACTACATCGGTAAATTATTTGTGCTCACGGCCCTTTGCTAATTTATTCTTGAAGTGAAATCTGTTGAAAGAATCAATTTGTAATGTGTTTTTCCCAAACCATTGGTGTGATTTATTTGTGCAACACAAAGTTAATTGTGAGCCACAAAGAAGGCGGTGTGTGTAGTTTAGTGTGATTTCTATTATCTATGTTACAAATAAATTCAAATATATTTCCTGTACACCGGACTAGTTCTTGGCTCATTGGTAGCTCAGGGAGAGGTATCTAAGGGGCATGATATGAGGCTGCGAAAAGGCTGAATAAAAGAACTGACATTTACTGTTTATTGCATCACACTTAGCTTGGGTAGGTATGGAACTACTTGTGTTGAGGGTGGCCTCAAAATAAACTGTTACAAATTGAGGGCACGTCCAGGATTTGGCTGGCTATTTCTGACACATGACAAGTGCGTTATGACAGACCGTTCATTTTGATGTAACTGCATTAAGGTCGAGGGAAAGTCATCTTTGTTTTGTTAAAGTGTCGTGAGGACTTGACCCCTGAGTTCCAGGGTAGTGTATAGGTGAAACAATTAAGATTGATTAAGAATTGATTTGGATTTGACATTGTGAGTTGAAATGAAGCAGGAACATTGTAATTTTGACCTGTGCACAAAAGATATTGTAAAAAATTGCAAAAAGGTGACATTTCCTTACTAATCGGTTCATTTGTGGTGAGTGGGCAGAGGCGGATGAAGGGAGCTGCTAAGCTAAAATGATAGAAGATATCACATCAGAAAGGATTGACATTTGGTGCCATGGTGGGTTATGGCACAAAGCATTATAGGCATTTTGTATGACCAGAAATGGTCAAGAGAAACTGAGTAGAATGGCCCAGCTCACAGCTTATCTATACTTTCACTTGCAGTTAGTGGAAGAGCGAGTGCAGAAGAATGAGGCTTGTGCATCGCGTCAGCCTGAGCTTCCAAATGAGGTGCACAAAGAACTTAAACAGTTAGAAGATCAAGCAGGGCAGAACAATTGTTTTGAGTTAAAACAAGAAAGCCTCATTTAAAAACTCAAAAATGATATAAACCCCAGCAGCAAGAGAGTGCAGAGCATGAAACACATTGTTCTGCACTGAAAGATGTGCATAAAGAGTGTGTGGAAAATTTGAGCACACTGCAACATAAGGTCAGTGATCAGACTATTATAATTGAAGACTGCTAGATGACCTTATGGCCTTTCAATTACAAATCAAGGAGTTAAAAAATGAAACCAGTCAGTTAATTATAAAAGGTGTTGATTCCCAAAATGACTTTGATCAGATATATCATCAGGTACATAATTTAAAACAGCAGAAACCTCAACTGATGAAGAAAAAAAACCTCTTGAACCAGGAGAATAGTGTATTTGCACAGGAGGTTTATCAGGTGAAAATGGATGCAGTAAAGAGTCAGACAGGTTCTCAGGAACAAACTAAAAATAGGAAAGAAAATGTAGATCTCATGGAGCAAGTGAGGCAAGCAGAGGATGACCTGTTACAGGCAGCAAAATGAAGAAACACGTAAGAGAATGACATTTGTCTTTTGAAAGCCAACCACTTTGAATATGCGTGCACAATGCAGGCCACACACAACAAACATGAGTCAAGTTAGAAAGAAATCAGGGAATTGAAAGATTGATTAATGTCCCAGAGTAAAGTGCTTGAGGCCAATCAAGCCCTGGTCTCAGAGTTAAAAAGCCAGCGCTTTGAACACCATCAGGATATGAGGTCAGAGAGTATCAGGTGTATGAGTTTGGCAAATGAAACTGAAAAACAGAGACAGGCATTGAGGTACCTTGAAATATTCTGGATATGGGAAAGGGTCCTCTGATCCAGGGGTAATGCCTTGCCCATCAGGAACCTCATGCCAATTAACCACAACTTCCTATGGGCCAACTGCCCTCATGCTTTCCTCCTACAATGCCCAAGGAAACATAAGGTACCTAGACTTACCCATGCCTAGCCAGACCGATCCAGAAGGCCAGTTCTTATTTGAGATTGAGGAGTACTCACCTCTACTACACAGAAGGAAACGTGGCTGGACCAGTGTTTCCTCGGAAGTAAGGAATAATCCAGTGAGTACTTCAGAGCATGATAACTACTTTGATAAGAAGTTGGAGGGATTTGGACTTAAAACAAATAGGATTGCAGAGGGACCACCTAGCTTGCTTGGTTGGAGAAGAACATTCAAAGCTTCAGCACAGGAGGGGTATTCTAAAAACGTCTGTACATTCAGGGGAAGGGGGAATGCCCCAGACACCCTAGAAGGAGGGATGCGGAAACTGGGTTCTATCCTGGTATAAAAGGTAACTACAGGGCGAGGGACCCTGAGAGTTCACTTTTGTCCAGGCGAGCTGAGTCCAGACCCCATGTTTCTGGGAGCCATTCCCAATCTCATAGAGCTATGGAGTGACTAGAAGACAGGGAAGGTAGCACCAGTAGCAGTTCTGAGTCAGAAGGTCAAAAAGACAGGGAAACAGAGCAACGGTTTTGTGAAAGACCCAATAAGACAAATCAAGTCCATACAGAGCTTCTTAACCCCATTCCACATGAATGACAAGCATTCAGTATGGGAGCTCTGGGAACTTTATGAGCAGATTATGGCATCATTCCAGATCAGAAATTATGTGAATTGTATAACAATTGCTAAATGGAGATTCTCAACATGATCTTTGCAGGACTAGAGGACCAGGATAATTATAAATGGTCCACCTATAAGGTGGTCATTGTAAAAAAATGTGTCCTCATATGTAAACCCACAGGTGGCCCGTAAGGTTGCATATAATTTGCAATGTGGGGGGATCAGGTGCCTAGTGAGTTAGTGCAGGAGCTAAAGTGTGCATTTGCTCAGACTTCTGGGCGGTGAACACAAATAGTAGGGAGTTCATAACTACATATTTCTATGCGGTCACCAAACACAGAATGAGGCAGTTGGTGTTTCATTTTCACAAGCACAGGACCCTAGATTGGGTCATTGAACAAGCCCCCAGGATCTATAAGGTCTGAAAGCACTGAGAGCAAAAACACCCCCCAAAACCCCAAACCATCTCACACCCCTGCTGCTGCAAAGGTGCCAGAATTAAAAACTACCCCTCCATTGTATCTGGAAATGGGGGGGGCTAAAAGTAACTCTCCTATCTACAAGCAACATGGAAGGCAGAAGGGACTCCCAACCTGGTGCAATCCAATGGTAGTCAGGCAGGGGTTCAGAACAATGATCCCTCAGATCCTGCCACCTATGTAAGGCCTAGGTATAAGCATGCCAAACCAATCCTGGGGTATGTATACACTCCCCTGCCCCAGTGGTGGGGGGCAATCAGGTAAGTACTGCCCCGGGAAACCTTCCTCCAGACTTCCGTCAGGAGAGAAGTATCACTCCACCTCCAATCAGAACATTTTCCCCAGATATCCCCCGAACCAGAACTTCCACAATTATACTCCGCTCTCTCCATGGTTTCAGGGCAATATACCCCTGAAACCGTGAGAAGGGAGATTCAGGATGGACAATTAAGGGTGAAATTGATAGTACCTGAGCTAGATCGGGAGAAGACACAGTTTCCATTTTCGGGAGAAGCAGAGGTTTGACTCGAGACCTCCCTACAACCCAGAAGAGTTGTTGCAGCTCGAGTGACAGGTCCAGCAACTGACCGATTATCTAAGGTGCATGACGAAGGCTCAGTCCAGCTGTCAACCTAACACTACTTCCCAGAATTCCCCAACACCCAGGTCTGATGCCCCAGGGGGAAATGACAGGAGGAAATGTCCAACAAGCCACAGGTTCATGATTTTCCCCATTCAGTTAAATAAGGGCGAGGGGCTGGTGCTCGCCAGCGTATACCTGAATAATGGAAGAAGCTTCATCATCGAATAATTATTTAGGAAACTCCCAAAAGATCAGACCATTACCAAATTTAAACTGATTGGCAAATGCGAAGTAGATCTGGAAACTCCAAACTCCAAACGTCTATCTTGCAGGTGCATGCTAAAAATTTCCAATGGAAACAAAAGCACAGAGCATAATTGTTGGGTTGTGAGAGATGTCCCATCTGTCTTTTATTTGGGCAGTGACATTCTCAACCGATTGGCAATACATTTAAATCTAATTAATGATAAAGCCTGGTCACTACTGGCGAGTAACTGCATGGGCTTTGACAACACCAAAAAACCATTACGGTCAGTTAAATTGCTGCGTTACAAGGTTGAAGTTCAAGTGCAAGAAGAGGATACCATACCAGGAAAGGTGTGACTATTTACTATTCTCCTCAAATTTAAGCGAGGCCAGAACCTCAAACATCAGGCTGCCTATATAAAATAAAATTCCCATCTACAGCAAAAAGGTTTGCCTTTAAACCGGACACCTCCAATAGACCTAGAAAACGACAACATTTGAATATTGGTGGATAACAGTGACCCTCAAAGTATAACTTTGGGTGCAGGCACATTTATTGGAATGGCGGTTGCTGTCCAACATTATTATACTGATTTAGGTAATGAAATCATGGGACCAATCCCAAACATCTGTTTCGATATCAGAGACGGTATTCCTCCAGAAAAGATTTTTACCAGGCATGGGGGGAATTTCATGATGTACTCTTCCTGCCCCTATTAGGTGGAAGAGGTGACCTGTGACATTAGGAGAGAGGAGGTAGTGTTAGGAGTCAAGGACCACAACCTCAAATCCCTGGAACCTACTGTCCAGGTCAACACCATCAAAAGAGATCTCTCCACTAAACTGGAGGATGCTGCTGAAATTGCCAAGCATGAGGTCTTTCCAGGTTTCAAGCATATGGTTGCCGAAAGGATCAATCTTGCTGACGCCTGGGAGCCCGAGGAGCAAAGACAAAAGCTAAAAACAGGTCTTCCTTGAATTTCAAGATATCTTTTCAGTGACTCATGTGACTGTGGACACACATCCATTCATTCACCCACCATACCCATGGATCCCGAGATGGGTCCAGTATCTGTCAAACAATACCGATTACCTCTCGTGTCCATGGAGTCACTGGCAGAGATTATTATGAACTTTGAATCCCGTGGGATAATTTGTCTGATCCACAGTACCTTCAACAACCCGGTACTGGGGAAAACAAACAGCCATGGAGATAATGTGCAGACCAGAGTGGGTTGAACAAATGGGTCCAGATGTCAGGATAGCCACTTCCCTACTTCGATAAAGGGCTGGCACAGATCTAGGGGTCAACATTGTACACCACCATTGACCTGACCAACGGCTACTGGACAGTACCCGTGAGTAGGGAAGACTAGTACAAGCTTGCCTTTACCTTCGGGGGGCCGCAGTACATGTGGACCCGAACCCCCTTTGGATACATAAATGCCAGAAATGAGTTCAACATCTTTCAACAAAAGGGCATGCCCGATTTGGTCGAAAGGGGAAACCTGGCCTATGTAGATGATGTTCTGATCAAGAGCTCAATTGTGGAGGAGCATAGTGCAGAAATCTGCTATGTTCTAACATGGTTGTAGAAAGCCAGAGCAAAACTGTCCTTTCAAAAGGCACAGAGGTGTGAGACCTGGGTGACCTTGTTAGGGCACGAGATCACCCCTTAGGTTCTTAATCTCCAGGCAAAGAAGGTGGAAACCTTATTGAAATTAATAGACCCTACTACTTTGTGAGAATTACGAGGCCTTCTTGGCACACTAATTATAGTTGGAAGTTCATTGAAGAGTACGCAGATGTCACTCGACCCTTGGTCCATTTATTAAAGGCCTTTATTAAAGGCCAGAGCCAAGTGAGAGTGGGGTTTAGAACAAGGCAGGGAGTTAAACTACTGAAAAGAAACCTTTTGCAGGCTACTTATTTGGCTTACCCCTTAATGAACAAGAAGTTCTTCTTGTAGATGGGGATCTCAGATACTTGTCCAACAGCGGTGTTATATCAAAAGCATGACAAGGTCAACAAAGTCATCTTGTACATGAGCAAGAGTTTGTCCTGTGTGGAAGAAAAATTCAATGAATGCGAGAAGGCCCTTGTGGCAAAGGTATGGGCATTGAAAAATGACTTCCCATTCATCCAGGGACAGCACATCATTGTTGAGACTCCTCACCAACCCTTGCAATATCTCCAAAGTGACATCATCTGGGCATGAAATGTTAGTAATTCCTGAATTACTTCCTGGATTCTGTCCATGCAAAGAATTCCTGTGGAGGTCAGATATGGCCAAAACAAGAAGAGTCCCCTAGTGCAAGGGTTGACTGCCTTGCATGATTGCGTTGAAGTCAAGAAAACTCTCTCGAGGATGAAAATCTAATAACCAACAACAACATGGAGGCATACTTAACTTACCCACACAAGGTCTATGAAGCAGACACGGGTCAGGGGATACCCACAGTTTATGTGGATGGGTGCTCTTACCATGTTGAGAACAACAGGGAAAAATAACTTGTGGCTGGCATTGGGAAGATCTGGTTGAATGATATCCAGAACCCTCTGCTGGTTACAGATTAGGACCCCAAAGTAGTCAGGTTGCAAAGTTGATGGCCGTTCATCAAGCCATCCTCACTGCAGTGCACCACCTATTCAATTAACTGGTCATAATCACTGACTCTGATAATGTAAGGAATGGGTTTGTAGAGCACCTTTTCAACTGTAAAAATCGAGGCATGCTTTGTGCCAAAAATAAACCATTAAAGATGCTCAACTGATCCAGTCAATTGACGATCTTGTGAGCTCCAATGAGATGACCATCTATTGGAAGAAGATAGGTCAATAGGTCATTCCAAAATAGAGGGGTCAGGTAAGTCTGGGAATGACCTGGCTGACCAGTAGGCTAAAATCAGAGCCTTGCAGGGGGATTTCATAGAAACTGAATCCCTGCTAGGGGAAATCCAAGTTGATGTTGTCACCACATCACAAACTTGTGCGAATAGTGAACTCTTGACTTCAAAGTGGAGTAAAGTGGAGTTGATCACTGCACAGATAAAGGACCTGATCATTGGAAAATTCTATCAACACATTGAAGACCCTGTGAGTTTTCCTCTAACAGAGTTGGATTATAATGATAAAGAGGATCTCTGGGTGTTGATGAAGTTTTCCAAGACGTCCCAGATCCAAGATGGTTTGTTGGTAAGGAGAGCCCTACCTGGCTGTGACCAGTGGGTGGTACCTACCTCATTCTGAAGCCTGATGCTGAATCATGCCCATGACGCAGATACTGCTGGTCATTGAGGGTTTCACACAACATTAGAAATCTTGTGCAGGGTTGCCTACTTGCCACACATGGAACGGGACCACACCACTTACCTAAAGGGTGTCTTGTGTGTGCTCAATTTCAACCCAGTTTACTCACAAACAGATCTCCCAGACAAAAAGGGATAATGACACTGCCTTGCTCAGATTTGCAAGTCGATTCCATAGGGCCAGTGACTTTCTCCTCTGGAGGAAACAAATACATGTTGATTCTAGGGGTAAAAAGAAAACTACACATCGCCTACTGCCTGGCCTCAAATGGCGGGTAGAGATACAGCAAAACTATTCTGAGTATCTCAAAGAAGCTTGTGGCAGACTCTGGACCCAGTTGGGACATCCGATTACTGCTTGTCCTGATTGCTATTAGGTCTATGTCATCTTCTGCAACAAAGATGTCTCTATTTGAGCTCATGACTGGATGCAAAGTGGTGATCCCTCAGCATCTGCTCTACAGAACTTGGGAGCAAACCCTGATAAATGTGTCCACTAAGCATGATTACATTGAACATTTAAGGCAGCACCTCCAGGATGCGTTTGCTTATGTTCAGCACAATTCAGAAACGTTGGCTGAAGGAATGCATACCTACTATGATCTAAAGACCACCCAGAAAGAATATGAAGTAAGTGATAAGCTTTACCTGTACAATTTTCAAAGGAATCAGGCAAAGGAGCAGACATTTCCTCCATCTTGGCGTGGTGCATTTGAAATTGTACATAAAATATCACCTGCTGCCTACAAGATCCACATGTCAAAAGAGAACAGACAGAAGAAAAATGGGTCCACATCAATCCGTTGAAAAGCTGTCACTCAGTCACACTTTATGACTGATTGAGGAGCCAAATGAAAGTTGGGCAGAGGAAACATCTGAGCAGTGAAACCCAGGGTGGATAATTATAACAGATGAACATTTTAATTAATATTCTTTGGAAATTTTCAAAACCAAATAAAATTGCAAAATTAATGTTCTTTAGTATTGCATATAGTTTTATGTAAAGTTCTCTTTTTTCAAATGGAAGTCTTAAAATTGATGTCTATTTCTATGTAAATATTGTATTTCAAATACCGTGTCCATCTTCTGGGGAAATGTTGTGGGTAAAAAGTACTGAACCTCTTTTTCTTTCTATTGTTAGATAACTAACTGAGGAAAGAGGGGAGTCAGGAGAGGACCCTGGGGAGCCTGTAAAGAAAGAATAAAGTGGGTGGCATGATATCTCCCCAACCCAAAGATGGAAGGGGCAGCTGGAGTGCCCACTCCCTGATGAAGTAAGAAAGAGGGTGCTGTGCTACACCCCCTAACCCAGAGACGGAAGGGCAGACTGGAGTGCCCACTCCCTAATGAAGCAAATTGAGCCAAAGAATCCTGGATGAACAGGGGGTGGGGGTGTGGGGTGTAATGAAAGGCCTCAAATCAATTCAACTGAAACGTCAACTGGGAAACTGACCTATCAGCATTCAGAAACCTGCAACTCAACTGAAGGGTCAACTGGGAAACTGACCTGCCAGCATTCAGAAACCTGCATGCTGAAAAATTGGGCCTATTTAGTCAGATTATGCAGGTGTCTTTCTGCAGGTAAAATCCAGAGAAGGCTAAAACAAAAATGTCATATGAGTGCAGATTGCAAACACACATCACATTGTGTGCTGAGAAATAAATGCAGCAATTATTTTCACTCAAACTGTCACCCATCACAAGGGGCTGCACTGTGACCATTCAGACCCACTTTTCAGCAGAAAAACGAACAAGTAATTAAAATTGTATTTTTTTAATAACTGAAATAAACAGCCTTTCACTTTCAGCGCGAAAACAAATTGAACGCTAATCAGCAAAACACACCGTGTGTCAAAGAATAAAGGCTGATGTTAGAAAATGCATTATGTGACTTAATTTCAGGTAAGGACATCAGGCAAAATTCACAAGTGGCTACCCCACTGCGAGCCTGGTTTGTGCATCCCAATTGTTTAAAACTGCAATAAAATGTGTCTTGCCTGAAGGGTGTTGGAAAACAAACTTTCTCTAGACTTGCTGTGACTGCAGGAAGATTGGCCCTGGCTGGTGCATGACTGGAATGTCGGGGGGGGGGGCACGGGCTACAATCAAGGGACGTTGAAACTTTGAAAGAAATACAAGAAACAAAAGCCTTTCAGATCTGAATGATGGTCCCCTTCAGATAAAAGGACAGGCCTAGTGACATCACCCGGCAAGCCCAGCTCATTATCTGCAATGGGAGATCTCTGTGTAGCAATAACATCCCCATTTACAATCTGCAGCCACCAACTTCAAACAACCAACTTCAAACAACAAAGAGACTAATAAAAACTCTGGTCACGGGCTGGCCGAGAGAGACAAATGGCTTGGAGGAAGCAGAGCTCCTATTTGCATTAACATGAAGATGTACTATTAATTTAAAAGCACTATTATAACTTAGGCCTTTTCCACAGCAACCACACATCGTACTGCATTGATTTATCTGTCATTTTTTAGATAATTTCCGGCGATTTTGTGGAAATAAAAATCCTCCACTTGCGATTTAGGGAACTGTGATGACCATTTAAAATGGGTTCCTGGCTGATCTGAAAATGTCCCGAATTTAAGAGTTGGTGAACTGGTGGAGGGTCAAATTATGAAGGTGGGGAGTTAGTTGTGTGTTCATAATTCTTATGCTTTTTGATTAAACAGCAGAAAATTCCCACACAGCCGTGCAACATGATGCGGAAATGGCTGTCGTTTTTTATAAATTCCCCAAGAGTAGCTGAAGCAGAACATATGTATATTAATGTAGTTACTAGTAAATTTATGAAGTTTTGCTACAAAACTAGGTTTTGCCCAAAAGCAGGCATAGAAACAAAAGGGGGATTCAAAGGGATGTTGCCATATGTCTGTTCTAGACCCTTAAAGCAATCCTTAGAGAGGGGCTGGATTTGGGAGGACAGAGAAGGCTAACAGTACAATCCTGGGTGCGAGAACTCCTGCAGGGAGCTGCCCAAGATTGTACAATTGATGCTGACATCACTGTCATATAAAGTGGATGCACTATGAGGAAAAGAAAAGGAGCTCCTAAAATTACCATTGTGAAAAGGAAGTGCTGAAACTTACCATCTGATAGCCACCGGGAAACTCCAAAAGGATATTTTGCAGAGATGGCATCTGAGTAGAGTTTTCTATGGCTTAGAAGGCCTAAAAGCTGATTGGGTCCTATGGTGGGGAGCACAGGACCATACTTGAGAGTGGAGCAACCAGACCCCTGCCCTATCTTTCCAGAGGGTCCTAAAAAATACAGCTGGCTTTCCTGAACTTTAAAAAGACGCTGTCAATGTAAGTAGACTTGTGCCCTTTGTAACCAAATGGTGTGGGATCTGCTGGCCTTAAATCCTTTCCATTTATAGTGGGTGGGAGTGGTGCAAGACTGTGTACATCCTTAGCCTATTTAATTACAAATATGATTTTAATTAATTCCCCTTGGGGGAACACCATTGGGGATTATGTTAGAATTCTACATTAACAAAGCTCATTCCCGGTGTGCACTGAAAACTATAGACTGTAATGTAATTAGGTAAACCTATTTTGCATGTTAACCCCAACTTCTTTTAGGAAGAGAGGTGTCTTTGTTCCCAAACCAAAATTCAAAGAGCAACCCCATTTGTACCATCATGCTTCCCCAACACAGGCCTTTAAGTGGTGGGGGATCTGAAATCCAAGGTTCTTTAATCATCCCAAATTTTCTGTCAGACTTTCCCAACACAGACCAAAGAAGGGGGGGGTTTGAAAAACTCATTATGAGTATGACGGTGGATGAAGAAATTTGCAGTAATGGAATAACCGGCACTTTTCCTGTTGTGCCATCCAACGTCATGCTGGAGGTAAATCCTCCCACTTTCTGACAGATATTGGTAAAATTGGTGCAATTACTGCAGCGGTAATTCCACCAAAAATGCCCTATAGAGTCCAATGGGGATTAACTCCACCACTGCCACTTGTAATCTGGCAGTAACTCAGTCAGACCATGTGGCAGTAACAGTAATTCCGTTGGACAGTATTTCAGCTAATATACTGCCAGAAAACTGCTAAAATCGTAATAAGCACCCCGTGTTTATTTTGAGCAAAGGTGTTGGTGAAATAGTAATTGCCATATGCATTTTTCCAAATCTGAAAGCCAAACTGCTAGCCTTTTAAGCGTGCAGGAAAATCGAAATTTCACAGCACTACATCTGAAAATTGATTGGGCCTCATTACGACCCAGGCGGTAAGTTACCGCCTGGGCCGTGACTTTACCACCATGGCGTAAACTACGTTTACGCCATGGTGGTTGGCGGACTTACCGCCCCATTCCGAGGTTGGCGGGGCGGTAAGTCCCCAATCCCCATTTACCCTTCCCCATTCCCATTTTTGCCCCATAGGGCATAATGGGAGTGGGGAAGGCGTTAATTACGCCACCGTAAATTACGCTGGCGTAATTAACTCCATGGTCCCTTAGCGCCATGGATTTTAACACCTGCTAAAAGCAGGTGTTAAAAGCGCCATGGCGCTAAGGGACCTCGTAATTGGCGGTAAGGGGTCGGCGCAGCTAACGCTGGCGTAAACCCCTTACCGCCAGGGTCGTAATGAGGCCCATTGTGTTCACAGACCAGCACTAATTCTTTCTCAAAGGGAAATCTGTCGAAAGAAAAGTATTGTAATTTGTGTTATTCTCAACCCATTGGTGTGATTTATTTGTGTAACAAGACATTTATTGTGAGCCACAAAAAAGGTGGTGTGTGTTGTATAGTGTGATTTCTATTACCTTTGATTCAAATAAATGAAACTATATTTCCTGTACACCAGCCTAATTCCTGGCTCATTGGTAGCTCATGGGGAGCGATCCAAGGGGCATGATATGAGGCTGAGAAAGGGCTGAATGAAAGAACTGACATTAACCGTTTATTGTGTGACACTTAGCTTGGGGAGGGAAGGAACTCCCTGTACTGAGGGTGACCTCTCAATAAACCCTTACAAATGATACATATTTAATCAACCTTTGAGGGATACACATCTGAGCAGCCATGCCAGGATTTGAACCTCTGGCCATGAAATTAAACACAGATCCATGCACTGAATTCACTAATCCACAGAGAATGAGGATACACCAAACAGCACACTGTGCCGCAAGGCCCAACCGTGGTGGTTTGGCACTTTGAAAATTTTCCAAATCAGTTAACTGTTTCTATGTGCTTTTATTCACAGCAGATGTTTTACTGACAATTATTTCCGTTTTTTTCTACACATAATTCGGGGGGAGACCCCACGTAGCCCTTTGCCCCACCACCTCACACCCCCCACCCCCAACCCTATCCACCCTGTCCCCATATTGCCTTACCTAAACACCCCATAGCATTTTGTGGCAAACAATCGTCAACAAATAGTGGTAGAACATTACTGCAAGGAAAAACATACAGTAAAAGACTGGTTACTAGTAAACACACTAATTTAATATTCAGGGGACGTGCTTAATGCCACAGCCCTCTTGTCTAAACACTTTTCATAGACCATACACATTGCCCTTTCTTCTAAGCACCACTGCCTGCAGCCAGAACATGCGAACCACCACCAGGCCTGTGCCACATGGTCCTGCACCTCTCCATGCCCCGCCGTCCCGCCGATCAGACCTGGCACCTTCACATACAGGCCGACCGTGCAATACCCCAGTCACGTGGTGATGCCTTACTAAATTGCACCTCTCTTTAATGGGCCTCTAGTGCGCTTTCCTACTCAGCAGAATGGCTCTGGCGACATCCCATAATACGTTGACATGATTTTCAGATTCACTCGTCGCCAGTGTCTATTTTGCAAAAAAACAATGAAACCCTTCCAAAGGAATGAAGGAAGGGATTTGTAATAATAAAGTTCACTCAACTGTGCGAGGCAGTGCTCAGCCCTGGGCCTTGCCAGGCATATTTCACGTTTCAGCTGCTCTTATATTGCATCATCATCAGCAGGTGTGGAGTGAGCAGGCTTCCGGCCTTCTTAACTGCAGCTAAGAGACCAGTGCATGATCGCGGATGCCACTCCAGTGTAGCGGGGATTTGGGGGGGAGGGGGGGAGGGCGGCATGCATACCCCCCCCTCAAATCCTAATGACTATTCACACCATACTTTAGGAAATGATAATGCGCGCTACTGCAGTGAGAAAGAAACCAGCACCACGGCCTCCAGGACAAAAGCACCACAACTGCACCCAGCGATAATCGGCATCCAGGACAAATGCACCACAACTGCATGCAGCGAAAATCGGCATCCAATACAAATGCACCACAACTGCACCCAGCTATAATCGTCATTCAGGACAAAAGCACCACACCTGCAACCAGCTATAATCGGCATTTAGGACAAAAGCACCACAACTGCACCTAACTATAATGGGCATCCAGGACACATGGACGACAACTGCACCCAGCAATAATCGGCATCCAGAACAAAGTACCACAACTGCACCCAGCAATAATTGGCATCCAGGACAAATGCACCACAAATGCACCCAGCTATAATCGGCATCCAGGACACATGCTCCACAACTGCACCCAGCAATAATCAGCATTCAGGACAAAAGCACCACAATTGCACCAAGCAATAATTGGCATCCAGGACAAATGTACCACAACTGCACCCAGAGGTAATCGGCATCCAGGACAAAAGCACCATTACTGCACCCAGTGAAAATCAGCGTCCGGGACACATGCACCACAGCTGCACCCAGCAATAATTGGCATCCAGGACAAATGCACCACAACTGCACCCAGCTATAATCGGCATCCAGGAGACATGCACAACAACTGCACCCAATGATAATCGGCATCCAGGACAAAAGCACCACAAGTGCACCCAGCGATAATGGGCATCTGGGAAACTTGCACCACAACTGCACACAGCAATAATTGGCATTCAGGTAAAATGCACCACAGCTTCACCCAGCTATAATCGGCATCCAGGACACCTGCACCACAACTGCACCCAGTGATAATCAGCATCCAGGACAAAAGCACCACAACGGCTCCCAGCTATAATGGGCATGCAGGAGACATGCACTACAACTGCATGCAGCAATAATCGGCATCCAGGAGAAATGCACCAAAACTGCACCAGCGATAATCGGCATCCAGGACACATGCACCACAACTGCACCCACTGAAATCGGCATCCAGGTCACCTGCACCACAACTGCACCCAGTGATAATCAGCATCCAGGACAAAAGCACCACAACTGCACCCAGCTATAATCGGCATCCAGGACACATGCGCAACAACTGCATCCAACAATAATCTGCATCCAGGACAAATGAACCACCACTGCATCTAGCAATAATCGGCATCCTGGTCAAATGAACCACCACTGCATCCAAAAATAATATGCACCCAGGAGAAATGCACCACAACTGCACCCAGCGATAATCGGCATCCAGGACAAAAGCACCACAACTGCACTTGAGGTAATCGGCATTCAGGAAAAATGCACCACAACTGCACCCAGCGATACTCGGCATCCAGGACAAAAGCACCACAACTGTACCCAGCGATAATCGGCATCCAGGACACATGCACCACAACTGTACCCAGTGATAATCGGCATCCAGGACACATGCACCACAACTGCACCCAGAGATAATCGGCATCCAGGTCAAATAAACCAACACTGCATCCACCAATAATTGGCATCCAGGACAAATGCACCATCACTTCATCCAGTAAAAATGTGATCTGGGAAAAATGTACTGCTACTGCATCAAGCAATAATCGACATCCTGGTCAAATGTGCCACCAGTGCATCCAGCGATAAATCAGCATCCAGGACAAATTCACTGCCGCTGCCTCCAGCGATAAATCAGAAACCAATCAAATGCACCATCGATGCATCTGTCAATAATCGAAATCCAGGAGAAATCCATTCCTCACAGGAACAAAGCCATGTACATATCTCTAGGACATTTCACACAAAAGCATGCTGGACTTTAACTTGCCGACCCCTCCCTGCTTGTCCTGTTTGTCTCCATCCACGTTCGCAGACAGGCCAACATTCCGAAGCCCTGAAGAGGGAGATTTCACCACCGAAACCGGGAGAATGCATATTCTCCATAGGAATGCATTGGGGATATTGTTATTTTAGGCGGGAGACAGCAAAAAATAGCACTGTTTTTAATGAAAAAATCAGGAGTCTCCCACCTAAATCGGGAGGGTTGGCATGTATGCCGTTCGCCTTATATCAACTCTACTATTCACATGACCACTCTTGGCCACAGGGAGCAGTAGTCTGAAATTGCAAGTCTGGAGTGTGTTGTGGGTTTTTATGCCTATTTTCCCGTCGTGTTTTCTGTATTCATCCACATTTATTTTGCTCTGTAAAAGAAATGAGTGGAAACTAGTATTTTCCCACCTTTATTCCAATGAAAAATGGACCATAGTGCACGCAGACAGGGGTTGCTGCAGATATCCTGGCCTCTTTTTTTACCTCTACTGCATGGAAACACATGGAACTGGGCACCTCCAAACCAAACCAAGCTTCATTCACCCCCAGGACTGTAAATGGCAATTTACAAACCGGCAGCTTTTACCTTTTAATGTTGCACACTGGAGCAATCGAATGAGTCTCCATGTACTATGCTTTAATGCGCAGGCGCGCGCAGGCACGCACTCACGCCTGCGCACACGCACACCTATTTCCTATAAAATACATACACTGTGGAACACACACACTGACTGACACATCGAGACAGACTTGGCTGTCACCATTTCAAACAGATCGTGTTCAGACTGCTGAATTATGACCAAGCCTTCCAGATTTCAGTTTTTACTGATTTTTATACATAAATGCAGACGGAAATCAATCTGCTTTCTGTCTGTATTTATTCATAAAAATGGGAGAAAAAAAAAGAAAAACAAGTCTTTCTGTCCGGTTCTCTATGATGTCACTCCTAAATCAAAGGCCAATCGCATTGCAGATTTGCAGCATAAAGAGTGTAAAAGTTGCATAAAAATAGCATTGGAGTTCTTCAAATTGCTGACAGCATATATCTTAAGGCAGCAGCAGTAACAAGAGCAACCATGTGTTGGTATGGAAAAAATGGAGCTATGATTTCTTTCCTATATATGGCTGCATGTGTTCTTTAATAAATGCATTTTTTTATTAGAATAAATGCAGATACATTCTGGTTGTGAATTATATTTGTCTATGACACAAAATGAATGGTCATAAATACAAAAAAAGGCCAACAGATACATATGGATAAATACAAACAGAAATGGCAGAACATTAAATACCATAAAACCGGAAGCCTTACTTATGACCTATCTCAGTCTCTGTAGCCATTTCAGAGGCTTTCAAGACAAACCCCCTCCGTTCTTTGCACTCTGCATGCTGTTGGTTTGCACATCTGTCGGTTTGTATTGCATGCTTAGCAGCAGGGGGAGGCAAACAAGAAACCTACATTTCTGTTTAGTTCATTTTCCCCCCAAACAATGCAGACTCAAATCTTATTGATTTCTGTCTGTATGTATGTGAAACAATCATTACAAATGACAACAGGGAGTCTTACCCATAATGTACTTTGGATGGATTAACATGCAGAATCCTGCCTCTTTGAACATGCTCCACCGCCCCTTGACCCCCACTAGCTTTATCCGTACCCACTATTCACCATCCCTCTCCCCATCCGTGTTTCCCTTCCTTCAAAGACAGCGGTGGGGATACCCCGGGAAGGGGCTGAATACAGCACGTTCGAGACAAGCATTGCTGCTTTGAGGGGACTACAGTAGTGATTTGGTGCATCATAAAACAGTTCTTACATACTATCACATAACTACGCCCAGCGGTAATTGACAGCCTGGATAAATGTGCCATGGGCATAGAAGAACAATGCACCACCACTGCTGCCAGCGATTATCCTCATCCGGGACAAATGCACCACCACAGCTGCCAGCGATAATGCCCTGAAGCTTGATAGGTTTGTGGTTAAATACTGTCTGGTAATGCTGCACTCTGAGCACTGCAGAATCCAGCAACTCTAGATGGAAAGGTTTTGGACAACCGGAATACGCAGAGCGAATATCAGTGCAACAATTGTGGTCCCTAGCATCCTGCAAAACCTGCATTTCGGGAGGGGGGGAGTAACTGTTGATGGGAGGGGCCACTTCACAAACTGGTGAGGCCAACTTAGAGGGTCCACCCACTCTGTTCTACCCCAAAGGTGTCTGGTGTGAGGCCCAAGTATCAAATGGTAGCAGCCCAGCATTACACGTAAGTGCACGCACGCACACACAATTACACATTCACTCATTGAAACATCCCATTCGCAATACACTTGTTAATTTACATGCGCACCGACCCCCATATATCATACACTCATTCACACACACTCACTCATTCACACATACATTACATACACACTCCTTCCACACATGCATGCATACATACATACATACATACCCTTTAACACTGATCGTTTCAGAAAAGGTTTCTCTCCCCTCTCTGCCTAACAAAAAGCAAGTGTGCACATCAACAACCTCCCCTCAGATGAGAAAGAACACATAGGGCATCATTACAAGTGAGGCGGTAAGGGGTTAACGCGCCGGTAAAGGTGCCAGCGCCGTTAACCCCGTACTGCCTCATTACGAGATCCCCTCGCGGGACCCGCTCTGGACGTCTGGTCAGACCAGACATCCTTTGCGGGTCCCGCGAGGGGACAAGCATGCTAACAACGGGCCCGTCATTAACGTGCTCCTTGTTAGCATGCTCCCCATTCCCATTGAGCCCTCTGGGGGCTCAAATGGGAATGGCGTTGGTTCCCTGAATGGGGAAATATCGGGCCCTCCAAAGTCGGAATGCCCCGGTATTTCCCCATTCAGGGACCATGGACACGGACCCCAGTTTGGAGGCAGCCATGCCCTTGTTAAGGGCATGGCTGCCTCCAAACTCGTAATGAGGCCCATAATGTTGTTACATGTTGGCTCGCATCCGTGGAGAGTGGGCTGATGTGTGCATGTGATTTTTGTTAGGCAGAGAGGTGAGGGAAGCCTTACTTGAAACTAGCAGCTTTAAGGGTTTGCTGCGTATATGCAAATACATTTTTCTGCACGAACAGGGCCTCATTACGAAATTGGAGGTAGCCATGCCGCTATTTGCGGCATGGCTACCCCCATTCCGGGTACCGGGTCCTGGTTCCCTGAATGGGGAAATACCGGGCAATTCCGACCTTGGAGGGCCCGGTATTTCCCCATTCAGGGAACACGGACCCGGTACATCCCCATTCCCATTCGAGCCCCCATAGGGCTCAATGGGAATGCAGAGGATGCAAACAACGGGCCTGTTAATAATGTTAATAATGGGCCCGTTGTTTGCATCCTGGTCTGTTTCTGTTCGGAGACCTCGTAATGAGGCGGTATAGGCTTAACGGGGCCGGCAGCTCTACCGGCCCTGTTAACCCCCTACTGCCTAAGGTGTAATGTGGCCAGGTAACAATTTAAAACCACTGATTTCAGGAAACATTTCTTTCCCATCTCTGACTAACAAAAAGCTACGTGCAGAAGCCCCACCCCTCAGCTCACATTTCTGGGGCGGGGGGGAGGCTGAAGCCAGATTAGCTCAATGGCGTTGCGTGCCTGAACCTGATGGATCCTGCTGTGACAAATCAACTTCCGGGGCACCAGTGGTCCAGGGGTGGTGAATATCAGTTTCTAAACCATCAGCCCCATACCTCTAGAACACCAGAAGGCATCCGAACAGATTGGAAAAACCAGTAAATTATAAAACCCCCTTTCTTATTTTGGTAACGTGGATGGAAAAACAGCCTTATCTCCAAAAGGTTGTGGATCATTAGTTAGTTAAAACATATCGGAAATGTAATTATTACCCAATGATAAAAGGGACTGTCCAGTCAAAGTTGTATTTAAAAAAGATCAACTTTATTTATATCACAACAAACAGTTCGAGAAACACTACAAAATACAACCCACCCAGTGAAGGAATGCAGAGGACAGACAGTTTCAAAGAAGGAAAAAGGATGCACTCTGGACAATGACAGGAGGGTAGTCGCTATGGTTAATAATCACAACAGTTTAAGCTTACTTGGCTTCAGCTCAAAGGGAGCAAAGGGTCTTAATATGTCTGTAGGGGCCTTCTGGGAAGGACCAGGGGGAAAGAACCACAATGTACATTCTGCTGTAAGTGTTCTTGGTGCTTTACAGGGTCGAGTTGGCTTCAGGGCACCTTGCAGGCTTCTGTGACAGAGTTCAAGATGGAAGTCAGGTGCGGGTATCAGGCAGCAAGACGGATTGTCAAGCAAGGCTGGGCGAACGCTCCAGGTTGGCTAACATGGCGGCTCAGAGTCAGGAATCATTGTCTCAGTGCTGATCGGTGGTTTTGATGCACTGGTCGAGACATCTCGGATGTCTTTAAGGGACTGCAGCTTGACAACAGTCAGCTTTGCAGTTGAATGCAGATTGAGGAGCTCAACTGCCTTACAAATGTCCTTTAATGAAGATGTCGGTAGATGCTGGTTGAGGCACTTCTCCCAGTTTCTTCAATAGGCTTGTGTCGTCCTTTAAGGTAGACGTACCAAAGCTGAGAAGTGTGTTACAGGCAGATGCCTTGTCCTTTGTTGTAGGTTCAGAGACCTTCTGGTACTTCCTATCCAGGAAGCTTGCTGCACAGCCTAGCATGGCACTCTGTGTGCTCTCTGGGTACCAGTTATGGAGTGGCTGAAGGGTCCTCTGAGGTCTTTATATCTGTACACCGGGAGATGTGTAGGGTAGGGGTCTTGCTTCTCTTTCTGGAAATCCCGGCCATCATTCACTGGCGGGAGATGTAAGGCGGAGTGTTCCTTCAGCCAGGTTCCAAGGTGGAGTTCTTCTTTGTTACTTGAAGTGAAATCTTCAGGTGATCAGCCAAAAGTGGGGCTCAGCCCTCTTTTAAAGACATCTGGACCATAGTGATTGGTGTAGGCTCTGTCTACCTGAATGAACCAATCCTGGGACCCTACCAACAATCTCCTGTATGCACGAGGTCATAACCAGAGTGCTTTGCATCAAGAAAGGTAAAGGGGTGAAAACTTGTGATACCAAGTGCCACCCATCTTCCTGTCTGTTGTTGATATAAGAGTCTCTCTGGTTAATTGATCTCTCTGTGGTTCCAGATAAATGTGGCAGGCCTCCCTTGAAGCTGCAGTGAGACCAGACTCTCTGGCTCCTGCAAACCACATTCTCTTATCTTATAAACAGGGTCCCCCTACCGGGGTGGCCTACTGTAAACACACATATCCAGATATTACAGCTCACTGGCATTGATACTGAGGGCAGGAACTGACTTCCTATTGACACAGTTGCATATGAAATGTTGTTGGGTTTCCTATCTCCTTTGCTAACATCTTTGAAGTACCATCTAATTGGGATCTTAAAAGCTGCTACCAGCTGCAGGGCCTAACAAAAGAGCAGGGTGGAACCGTGGAGCCTGTGTTAGTTAATCAGGTTGCCCATGGCAGTGGGAAGCTTAGTCCTCTCCCTGCATGGAGGTGACATAATGTACTCCTGGCTGCCCTATTCCAACAAAATATGACAAGGCAGAATATGCCTGTGGTCTGTGTCCACCCAGAGTACACAAGTCTATGCGTTAGTCATGATGTGAGCATAGTAAAATGTATGTGGATTAGCCCCACACATTTTCCTGAGGTTGGTCTAGCATCATTACATTTAATTAAAAATGTCAAAAAGCCCAGGTGAGCGCATGCCCACCATGTTAATGGTCGAATTACTTTATTTTTATTTTTATTTATTGGGTATTTTTAATGCGCCTATACACAATGTGTGTCAAGGCACAACAAGACAAGAGGAGGGGGGACAATGATGACAAAAACAATAACGGTCCTACTAGGCCTTGAGGCATTTGAATCATGCAAGTGCAGTAGCAAGAAGTGTGGGGCATAGGAGAGGTGGGAAGTGCAGGTCGGGTGAGGAAAGGCCTGTGGGATGAGCAAGTGCCAGGGGCGGCCAGAAAGACAGTGCCCATGGGAATGCAGAGAGTGCAAGGAAAAGAAGGTCCATGTACTAAGTGCAAGGTAAGGGGCTGGAAGGGCTCAAGGGGTGCAGGCCCAGCCAGGCTAGTCCAGGAGAAGGGGCCCGGAAGTGCTTGTGCAGGGTGAGGACCGTTGGGTCAAGGGAGCCCAACTGCATGGTTAGACTGGACGAGGAGGGCCTGGTGCCCTGTAGGAATCTGAAAGAACCAGGCCG
This sequence comes from Ambystoma mexicanum, assembly GCF_040938575.1. Taxonomy (NCBI): domain Eukaryota; kingdom Metazoa; phylum Chordata; class Amphibia; order Caudata; family Ambystomatidae; genus Ambystoma; species Ambystoma mexicanum. Next base: position 157,844,597 of record NC_090931.1, read on the forward strand.
CCAGTCAATTGGCAGACAGGGATATTAGCGGGCGGAGGGAGAGAGGGAAGGAGGAAGAGAAAAAGAGGGTCTTGAGAATCTTCTGGAACTTAAGGTGATCCGGCTCAAGTCCTACAGGGGCAGGGAGGCCATTCCAGAGGAAGGCACCTGCAGAGGAGAGAGATATACCCTGTATTCTCTGCTTTGAAAAACATCTGATCTGCAGAGAGTTGGAGCTAGAGGACCGAAGGGCTCTAGCATGAAGGTATTTAGGGAGAGAGAGTTGAATATAGAGGATTTCAGGCCCAAGAAAGCCTTGTGGATGATGCAGTGGGTCTTGATCTTAATCATTGCAGCAACCTGGAGCCAGTGAAGAGAGTTTAGGGCTGGACAGATGCTGTCCCTGGGCTTGAGACCATGGATTAGTCTTGCTGTCCTATTCTGGATTAGTTGAATGGGGGTGAAGGGAGGAGTTAGGCAGAGTCAGGAAAAGGCTGTTGCTGTAGTCCAGCCTGGAGAGGACCAGAGCTCCAGAGACATCAGGTTTCTGGGGGAAGTTGAGGAAATGGAGACTGCCTCTGAGAGGTGCAGTTGAAAGTGAGCCTTCTTGGAAAGGTCTGAGATGTGAGGAGAGAAGGAAAGAGATGAGTCGAAGATGAAACCAAGGTTTTTTGCCTCCCAGGATGGTGAGGGGAGAGAGCCAGTGGAGGGTGGACAGAGTGTGGGAGGGAAGGAGGTAGTAGGGGTCCCAATGAGAAGGATCTCTGTCTTACTGGCATTAAGGCAGAGATAGTTAGCCGTGCACCATGCTTGGATAGCAGACAGACAGTCAGGAATGAGAGAGGAGGTGGCAGAGGAGGTAGGCTTGAAGGAGAGCAGCATGCCTTCTGCATACCATTGGAAGTTAGGAGAATAGGTCGAGTTCAGATGGGCTAGCGGGTCCAGGTAGATGTTGAAAAGCCAAGGCGAGAGAATAGAGCCCTGAGGGACACCACAGGTGGAGAGTGAGATGGAGGAGAGAAAAGGGTCGGTCAGAGAGGAAGGAGGTCAACCAGTCCAGAGTCAGGTCCGTGATGCCAAGGACAACACAGAGCTGATTTATAAGGGTGGCATGATTGACCATATCAAAGGCAGAGGAAAGGTCAAGAAGGATGAGAACAGAAGGAAAGTGGGAATCGAGATTAGAGAGCAAGTCTTACGGGTGTTTAGGAGTGCAGTTTCCGTGCCGCTGAAAACTCTGAAACCAGACTGGTGGTCGTGGAGACAACGAACAGATTCAGTGCAATGGATAAGCTGGGAGATGGACATCTTCTCCCAATGTTTGCCCAGGAAGTGGGTAATCGAGATAAGGTGGTAGTTAGCCAGACAGGAGGGGTCGGCAGAAGGCTTTTTGAGGAGAGGGTGCACAATGGAGTGCTTGAGGAGTGAGGGGAAGGATCCAGGTGCAAAGGAGTAATTGAAGAAATCAGCCAAGGCTGGAGCAATGGAGACAATGTTGTCCTTGATAGTTCTAGAGGAGCAAGAGAGCACCTGTTTGGATGAGACTTTCATAGGGCGGACTTGTCTAGAAATCTCAGGTGATATGGGAGAGAAAGAAGAGAATAGGAGGGAAGGCGAAGGGGAGCAAAGGGAGGCCTGAGAGTAGATGACGGAGAGGGGAGTTCTGAAAAGGAGAGTGGGGACTGTATGTCCTGAGTTTTAGTAATGAAGTGAAAGGCCAGTTCAGTGCAGAGGGTCAGGGAAGGCAGAGGAGAAATGGAGACTGCAGTAGGATTAGCAAGTTCCTTGAAGATTTGAACAATTCAGCCTTGTTGTTAGTCTCTCCAGAAATATGGACTTAGATTTATGCCCTCTTCTTTGAGAAGATGGAGAGTATATATTGCCTTTGGAGCAGGCGGCAGGCCAGTTTTTCAGAGGATGTGCTCGACGTCTGCAACTTCCGCTCAGCAAATCTTAGCACTTGCGGATTCAGAGACGCCAAGTTGGAATCATACCAGAAGTTGCTCTTGTAGGCAGGCTTCATGCGGATCCTCATGACAAGGAGTGTTGGAGATGGAGAGTTAAAGGTTAGTAAGGGCTGTGTCTGAGTAAGACTTAGAAGAAGGAGATGGGCGGGAATGAAGGTGACTGGCAAAAACAGCAACTGACACTCACTTCATAGGTTGAATGACTGGGATGACTGGCAGTGCATGCAGGGGCTTAGCCAGGGGACCCAGGAGGTCCAGGTGAGATGACAGGAGAATGCGATATGACCAGGAGAGAGGAGTAGAGAGAGGGGTGGAGATGGGGATGTCAGCAGAGATGAGAGCATCCAAGGTGTGTCCGGCTGAGTGCATCGGACTGGAGGGAAGAATGGAGAGGGAAAGAGTGTCACAGAGGTTGAGGTAGAATCCAGAGGCTCTGACAGAGCTGACTGTGAACCATGTCTAGGTGAGAACGAGGATGTTGAGATCTTCAAGTTGGTGTCAGATGTCAGAGGAGTGTTTGACGTCAGAGTGAGAGTTGAGTGTAGCTAAGTGGAGCTGGTTGCCATATTTTGAAGGTCTTCTGAGGAGGGGTAAAGGAATGTGGTACACCCGTCGGTGATGGCAGAGGGGAGGCAGAAGAAGGAGTGCCAGCAGGAGAGAGGAAGTTGATGAGATACAGAAGATGCCCTTCAAGAAGGAGGAGGTTAAGCAGAGAGCCCTGGGCTATGACAGTACCATTTAGGTTGGCATTATTGATGGCCCTAGAGGAATGAAATATGCCAAGAGTACTTCCCAACAAATGCCACCATTAATGGGAGAGGAAGAGAAAGGGGAGAGCACTGAGCAGGTCCACTTTTTTTGGCCAATATGGTCCAGTAACAGTTTGATGAGTTACTTCCCTATGTGGCTATCAGTTTTGACCATTGTTGCTGAAGCAATATTCTTTAAATTGCACAATGTGCAGTACGTTTTATCAAACAATCCCCCGTTGGGTACTATTCAAACAGTCTGTCACAAAAGTAATGAATTCCTATTGCAACTGAGACACTCTTTTGTTGGTGCCTGAGACAATTGTATGCCCAGCCAGGCCAGCCCAGTCCGACCCCAGACCCCCCAGTACCTGTGTGGACTAGTCATAGTGTGTGTGACAAATCCAGAATCCCCCCCCCACCACACTTACTTGCTGCTGGTGTGACACAGTGTTAAGGAAAGCAGGCAACTTGTGAGATGTGCAGAGAGTTATGATAAAGCAGGCCAGCTGTCTGTTAGTTATGCGGATAGCTTATGATAAAGTGGGTCTGGTCATGGATAAAGTTCCAGAAAGGGGAGTGCAATTCCCTTTGGTGCTAGTATGTGTCTCCACTTTGTCAAAAAGGTGGGAGAGAAAATATGCCCTCTGAAGGCGTATCAAATTCAAGCGACAATGGTTTCACTGCATCACCATGATTTGATGCATGTGAGTAGAGTTGCAGAACTCAACGCCCACTTCAATAAGAGGGTGGTGTGGGTGAGTATGTGACTCCTGGGCTACCTCTTGTCTGAAAGGGAGCTAGACCTGTGTTTGCAGATGGAGAGGAGGGCATCCATTAGGAATAATTCTACCTGCGACGTGCATTAAAGCGTTTCATGACTTTACATCAATGCCTAATAACCGGTCCCGTTGTCAGGTTCATCATTGGCGTTAGTGCTGAAGTGACCATTCTTTACTTTGTTTCAGGGAACAAATGTTGGTTTCAATGCCCCCACAACCCCCGTACCGGCCTAGGGTTTTCATTTCCTTTTCCCCTTTGTTTCTTGTTTCTCCATCTCAATTATACTACTGTAGGTTCCCAACTATTCTTCCTCTGCCCACATGTGTAAACTAAAGAGATCTAAGCAAATAGCCGTCTATACTATCACGTACTACAAACATGAAAACGTCTACACCGTTTAAAGTTGTTTTGTGTTCATTCAATACAGTAAATAAAATGTGTAGGCACATGTACATTTTAAAGAAAGTCTTTTCAAGTCAATAGTTTAGAGACACTTCGAGACTGGCCAGTATTATGTGATGCTGGCCCTTACTTTGCAGTGTGCACGAACCAAGGGGCTTTAAAATGGTATTGAGCTCTTCCCTGTGTGCTGCATTGCCCTTCCCAGGTGTGTTGCTAGGTCTGGAAAAGATCCGGGGCTACGCTAATTTTGGGACTGTCAGGACTGGGGGCTAGCTAGCCTTTTTCGTTGTAACCCCTCAGCTTCTATCCGGGGCTACAACCAAAAGACCCGGGGCTATAGCCCCCTGAGCCCCCCCCCTAGCAACGCCTCTGGCCCTTCCTGAGGCATTCTGTGCATATGCAGAATAATTTTGCTGTAAAACGGACCCCTGTCCTAGCAGAGCATACGTGTAGTGAAGTGCACCTGCACCGCGATCTGCACCCCTGGATGTTCCCCACCCCTAGACAGGAGGGCCCCCAAAAAAACACACAGGGGCATTTCAGCAGCAATTAATCACTAACCCAGCCAGCACTGGTCACCACGGCCAGGGACCCACAGGGCAGGCACAAAAACATAGGGGGACATGCAAACTACCAGCCTGCCACCTGGATTAATTAGTCCATCCCCTGCTGCAACACTCCCACACACCCACACAATGCATGATATGGTGAGTCTGCACTGCCCAAATGTGCTGCTGTAAGCAATATTCAATCAACAATACAGCTAAGTCAATGCCTAGTCTGGGATGCTGAGGAAAACCCTTATCGATGTATTTTTATATCCAGTTCAGTACTCTGGATGACAACCCTTGTATACCACCCCCTCTTAGAATCCCCCTGACCCCACTGAGCCAAGAAGTAGGTTTGTTTTGCAAATTAAAGGTTTATTTGGACAATTCAACAATATATATCACACTTTATAAATAAATTGATAACTGATATCACACTTCAGAATATGACCGTGATCAACAATGGATAATGTTACAGGGGTACACTGATTTGGTTACTTAGGAGTAGTGTAGAGGATGAGGTAGCTGATCACTTTTTCTTTTGACAATTCACTCCCCCCCTATGCAATACCAGAAATGGAAGGAGAGCACACAGTCTTCACGAATCCCAACAAATCACACTTTATAATACAATACACAGTTCCAGTTCTCCCAGCAAGCTTAGGGAAAACAGGGATGAGTTTTAAACACAGGCAAATTACTTTAATGTGGTTTGCAAGGAAGTGAAAAGGTGCTAAAATTGCTTTTTAATTCCCTTTAGAGGTTCAGGATAGGTGATGGCTACTTTATATTAGTTCAGGCTCACTTTAACAATACTCTATGAATGATTAGCAGATTGCAAACAAATTTTAGCAAAGAGAAGCAAAAAGCTGCTGATTTCTACAGATGAAGAAATCGGGCCAAATCGCAAATCGCAGTAAATTTCGCGAGTGCGTGTCTCGTGATTACGGGAAAAGTATAGGGAGTAGGAAGTCGGATCTAGGTTTGTTGGAATGCCTAGATTCTAAGCTTTCAGACGAAAGATAAATTTCGATCCTAGCCCAAACGGTTCCAGAGATACGGACAATTAAATAAAGGTAGTTTTTCGGATTTAAAGTAAACTCAAAATGACAGGTGACAGCTTGCAGCTGCAGAATTGACAGGTGACAGTTGTGCAGCTTTAAAAATGACAGATGACAAGATTTGTAGGAGGCAGTTCTACTTAGGTTAAAATAGTTTGGATTAGATTATTTTAACTAAGAGATTGGTTCTGCACAGTTCTGCTAGGTACTCACAATATAAATTTGAACTAGGCCTCGTCACGGATCTGGTCAACACGTCCGGCTGCGGTTCTCTCTGCTCGGCGGGTCAATCAGGCACCGGTTCTGTTCACATCGATCTGGGTGTGCTCTGCTCTGCTGGTCTAGCCTCTCTGGATTCTGGATGTAACACTGCTTTCTGGGTACTGCTACAGGTTCTTGCAAAAATTCATGGCAAAACTTCAAACAGCTCGCCCGGCTGTTGAATAGTTTGGTTAGTTTTGAGGCCTGCTGAAGAGGATTCAGCTGGTGGATTCAGGCCTCTCTGCTACAAATTCTGGAGTTAATTTCTGCTACAGGTTCTGGAGATTGATGGATTTGAAGTCTGGATCTCTGGATGTGAAGTCGTCGGTCAGCATGCTCCGCAGCAAATGGAATTGAATGTCTCTACCTGTCCCAGCAGTCTCTTTTTATGTCTTTTGGAAAGTGGGTGTGTGCGTTGGTCATAACTAAATCTGCCCCTCTCACTTATCATTGGCCAATTCCTCCTCTCTCCCTTGATTGGGGGAAGGAAATGTGAGTCAGAGTGATGCTCTAGGTTTTATGGTCAGAGGAACCTCCCCTTGTCAGATTGCACACAAATCTATTTCTGACCCAAATACATATTTATCTATGTACCATTTTTCTAATATTATAGGTCCAGTTAACATATTTTCTGTAGCACCAAACCATCCGATCCCTGTCTTTGTACGATGTCGTGTCCACTGATGACAGAATTCTCCCCTTTTCATCCAGATAACAACCTCTAAACCTTTCCAGATTTTACACAAATGTGCACCAGGGATTTGGGTTACAGATGATAAAGTGTCAGATTTTTAACATGCATACATTTGGAGTGAGACCCTATTTTCCGCTAGCAACCCCCCAGAATACACCACAGGGTCCTAACGATTCTTAAAATGTGCACTGAAAAATCACAAGAATAATGGTATTACTTATATAATTCTGACAAGTCCGCACTATGAGTTATCTATCTTTTTAAAATTATGCTCTGGTCAAAAAGGGGTGTGGCTTCCCACATCACAGGGTGGAATAACTGGTTTATCCACTTCCCCCAAGCCAGCTTGTTCACAGAGGCACAGCTGCCCCCCAGTTTCTCCCAAGAGGAAGCTATTTTACGACACCCCCAATATAACATTTGCCTGAGTCAAGGAAGTTGCATTGTTCGGTCCCTTCCAGTTCCCAGGTGCTCCACCCCTAATCTAATCAGAGAGTGACAACTCCTTTTGGCAAGGGGCAGCAGGATGCAGCTAGGCCTGGGAAGAGTGGCTGTTGATCCAGTTTCAACTCCTGTCGGGGGTAGTTGTCAGGCAGAATTCAGTTTCATTAAGCCAGGCTTCAGCTAAATGTCACTTTTTGTTCCCAGTGTTCTACATTCAAATCAAACTGACAATTTTTACCTATACATTAAATAATTACTTCCTTCAAGTCATTTCAGAATATAGTTTTACATTGTATCCACCTCTTAGCAAGTCTTTCCTTGGTCTGGTTTTGTTTCATTTGTTCAGTTTTACACAAAAGTCTGGTGGTTTTAAAACGCCGGCTTTCTGATAGTGGTGAGTACTGGTAATGCAACCATTTTTGGGATTAAGAAAATTAATTCCCCACAGTTCTGAGTTGCTTTTTGGCAATCAGCATTGCCATTCCCAATGGTTTCAGGCTACTGTGTGTGTAGCCCAATGGTGGTTTTAGGCAGTGCCCTCCTGTGCTCACAACATAGGCAAAAATGGGTGGCAGCCTATTCTTCATGTTTTCCCTGTGCACTCTCTGGGGAGTTCTGGCCATCATGATGTTTTCAATGCCAGTACTGCACAGTTTTATGGTAGAGCTTGGATGCATGGGTAAAAACATCCCACAAGCCCCCCCTCTTGCGATGGCCATTCTGTCCTTTCGCTGATGGAACTCACAAGATCTGGGATGTTCGCCTCCTCTTCTTCCAATTCCATGAATGGCACAGTTCAGCATCTTTTCCTCCCTCCAGTCGATCAATCAGTTCTCCTTGCTGGTCCTGATGGGAGGATTGGGCGGTACCCTGGGCCCCTCGGTCTCTGCTCCCGGTCCCCGGTCGTCCTCCTTGGTCAGTCTCCATGGTTTCATCTCTCCTAGGATGATAAAGCAAAGCAGCAATACCTATTCGTAGGCATTTCTTCACCACTATTAATGGTGTGGCGAACATATACATTTTATGAATCAGAAGATATGAACATATACATTTTCTTTTTTAAATTGGGAGACAAGAACATATATATATACAAGGATCACAGAATTTTATATGCTATATGTGGAATATTTTAGGGTTGGAACTGAATTACTCTGGAGCGGCCCCCTCTGGGATTCCAGTGGATTCCTCCAGTTGTTGCAGAGTGTGTCTGGGATGGAAACACTTTAGCTGGTTTATATGTACCCACTTGTCTTCCCCTTCCGCCAGACTGCCTTTGGGGATGCAGATCTTATAGGCAACAGGGGAGATCTTGTCTATAATTTCAAACGGTCCCTTCCATGTAGGCAAGAATTTTCGCTGTTTGGCCTGGTTCCTTTGGAAATTGTATAGATAGACCCGATCACCCACCTTATATTCCTTTCGGGTAGTTTTTAAATCATAGTGGGTTTTCATGCTCTCGGCTAATCTTTCTAGATTCCGCTGAGCATAGGCAAAAGCATGCTGAAGGTGTTTCCTTAAATTCTCCACATACTCATGAGTTGTGGAGGCATTTATCAATGTTTGCTCTTGGGTTCTGTAGAGCAAATGCTGGGGAAGCACCATCTTGCGTCCAGTCATCAACTCAAATGGTGACATTTTGGTTGCAGATGAAAGGGTAGATCTGATGGCGATTAGGACCAGAGGTAATCGGATATCCCAACTTGGCCCAGAATCCGCCACAAACTTTTTTAATATGCTCACAATGGTTCGGTTGTATCTCTCCGCAGCTCCAGAAGAAGCTGGCCTGTAAGCAATGTGTAGCTTCCTTTTAACCCCCAGTATCTCCCACATCTTTGTCATTACTTCACTGGTAAAGTGGCTACCTCTGTCTGACTCAATCCTTTGAGGTACACCAAAACGGGAAAAGATGTGGTTAATCATCAGGGCAGCTGCTGTTTCTGCCTTGCAGTTTGGGGCTGGGAGACATTCTACCCACTTGTTAAACAAGCATGTAACGGTCAACATGTACTTGTTTCCTCTAGACGAGCGAATTACATGGCCTACAAAGTCGATTTGCAAATCTGACCATGGCAGTGTCATCCCCCTCTTTTGGAGAGGCGCACGGTGTGTGAGGGATGATGGCTGAAATTGTGCACACACAAGAAACCCCTTCAAGTATTGGTCGAGGTCCTGCCCCATGTGTGGCCAGTATGCAACCTCTCTTATGATTTCCAGTGTTGTATGAAACCCCCTATGATCGGCGGTGTCCGCATCATGGGCATGACTTAACATCAGGCTTCGGAATGAGATAGGAACCACCCACTGATCATGGCCAGCTTGGGATTTCCTTACCAACAAACCGTCTTGGATTCGGAACATCTTTGGACATTTCATCAACACTCTAAGGTCCTCCTTCCCAATGTAATCGGTATCCGTCAGGGGAAAGTTCTCAGGGTTCTCAATGTGTTGGTAAAACTTACCAATTATTGGATCCCCCTTCTGAGCTGTAATCAAATCAGCATCAGGGGTCTCCTTACTCCATTGTGCAGTTGAAAGATCATTGTGAGCATTCGTCTGGGTCCTAGTGATAGCAGTGACCTGGATTTCCCCCAACAGGGACTCTATTTCTATTAGATCCCCTTGGATGGCCCCGGTTTTGGCCATCTGATCAGCTAAGCCATTTCCAGTTTTGTCTGGTCCCTCTACTTTGGAATGACCCTTGATCTTTTTCCAGTAGATGGTCATCCCATTCGATGTGACCAGATCATCAATATTTTGGATTAACTTCCCATGTTTCAGGGGTTTGTTATTAGCGCATAACATGCCTCTGGTTTTCCAGTTGACCAGGTGCTCCACGAACCTGTTCCGTACATAATCCGAATCTGTGATTATGACCAGTTCGCAGAGTTAATGCTGGACAGCAGTGAGGATGGACTGATGCACAGCCATCAATTCTGCAACCTGATTACTTCGGGGACCAATTTTGTATCCAGCGGAGGGTTCTGGAAACTCCTTCACCCATGCATTCCCTACGACGGCCACCAGTTCTTTCTCCCCGTTGTTGTCAACATGGTAAGAGCATCCATCCACATAGACAGTGGGCATTCCCTCACACTTGTCCTCTTCAAAGACTTTGTGTGGGGAATTAAGGTATGCCTCCGTGTTGTCCTTGATTTTTAGACTTTCGTCCTCGAGACAGTTTTCTCTGGCACAATCATGCAAGTCAGCCAGACCTTGCGCGAGGGGACTCTTCTTGTTTTGGCCATATCTGACCTCCACAGGAAAGCCTTGCATTGACAGAATCCAGGAAGTAATTCTGGAATTACTCACATTTCCGGCCCGGATTCTGTCACTTTGGAGATATTGCAGAGGCTGGTGTGGAGTCTCCACTATGATGTGTTCCCCCTGGATAAACGGGCGGTAATTCTTCAATGCCTTCACCATTGCCAGGAGTGCCTTCTCACAATCGTTGAATTTTTCCTCCACAGAGGATAAAGTTTTGCTCGCATAGGAGATTACTTTATTGACCTTGTCATGCTTTTGGTATAATACTGCCGTCAAGCATGTATTAGAGAACGCCGTCTCCAGGAAGAACTCCTTGTTTCTGACAGGGTAAGCTAGGCAAGGCACTTGTGAGAGGCTTCTTTTGAGTTGTCTTACTGCCTCGGATTGTTCTGGAACCCATTCCCACTTGACCCCCCCTTCAAGAGATGAATCAGGGGTCTAGTGATCTCTGCGTAGCCTTCAATGAACTTTCTGCTGTAATTAGTCAGTCCAAGGAGGCTCCTTAGTTCCCGCAGAGTTGTGGGGTCTTTCAGTTTCTGGAGTGCTTCCACTTTCTTTTCTTGGGGACAGAGACCCTGAGGAGTAATCTCATGCCCCAAGAAATTAACATGGGTTCTACACCACTGTGCTTTCTGAAAGGAAAGTTTTGCTCCCGCGGCCCTCAACTGTGTCAGAACATAACGGATCTCCGCTATGTATTCCTCCACAGATGAACTTTTGATGAGGACATCATCTACATAAGCCAGGTTACCCCTCGCACCCAGGTCGGGCATGGCCTTATGTAGGAAAATGTTGAATTAATTTCCGGAGTTGAGGTATCCGAAGGGAGTCCGGGTCCATGTGTACTGCTGGCCCCCAAAGGTAAAAGCCAGTTTGTATTGGTCCTCCCTACTGACAGGCACGGTCCAGTATCCATTGGTCAGGTCTATTGCTGTGAATACCTGTGACCCCTGAATCTGGGCCAGCCCTTGGTCAATGTAGGGCAGAGGCCATCGGGAAGTATGGACCCATTTGTTGAGCTCCCTAAGGTCGGCGCAGAGTCTCCACTGGCCGTTTGGCTTCAATATTACAAGCACCGGATTATTGAAAGTGCTGTGGAATGGACGGATTATTCCCCGGGACTCAAGGTTCTTAATTATTTCAGTAAGGAACTCCATGGATGCGAGAGGCAAGCGATATTGCTTCACAAACACTGGAGTCATTCCAGGGTCCATGGGAATTGTTGTGGTGTGGATGTCAGTGCGACCACAGTCATATGAGTCTACCGCAAAGAGATCTTGGAAATCCAAGAAAACTTGTTTCAACTTTTGTTTCTGTTCCAGAGTCACACAGGCATCAGCTAGGTTGACTCTCTCTTCCACCATCTGCCTGAAGCCTGGAAAGACTTCTGGTTTGGCTATCTCAGCGGCCTCCTCCAGCTGGGTGGAGAAGTCCCTGGTCAGAGTGCTGATTTGGACTGGAGGCTTCAGGTGGGAAAGGCAGCCCTCATGGACCTGGAAAATCACCTCATCCCTCCTGAAGTCACAAGTCATATCTTCCTTACCATAAGGGCAAGACGTGTACACCAGGAAGTTCCCCCCATGCCGGGTGAAAATCCTGTCTGGTGTTGTATTGTCCTCACTGTCACTGTCAAAACAGTCCTTGGGGATTGGTCCTAACAGTTCATTTCCTAAATCAATGGAGAAATGTCAGTCATCAATCGCCATTCCAATAATGGTGCCTGCGGCTTTAGTAATACTCTTTAAGTCGCTGTTATCCACCTCTATTGGAATGGTGTCATTTCTATGTTGACTAATGGTGTTGGGTTTACCCCTGACCCTTGCTGTTGGAGAGAAGCATTTAGATGGATATAAGCATCAGGGTTTTTCAATTTTGTTCCTCTTTTAACTTTCACTTGCAGGGAGAATTGTCGGGTCCTTTCTGGGATGGTGACTTCCTCTTTGATCTGAATTTCAACTGCATAAGGTAGCAATTGAGCTGACCTAAATGCTTTTTCTGGATCATCAAAGCCCATGGGATTATCCGCTAATCGGGACCAACCTTTGAAGTTTATTAGGTCCAAACTAATGGCAAAGCGATTGAGAATGTCACTGCCTAAGTAAAAGGCGGCAGTGACGTCTCGCTGGACCCAACAATTATGGACTATGCTCTTGTTGCCAATGGAGATTTTGAGCATACACCTGCTTGGCAGGAGATGTTTGGAATTAGGTGCTTCCAGGTCCATTTCCCATTTGTCTATCAGTTTGAATGTGGGAATGGCTGGATCTTTTGGGAGTTGGTGGAACATGGCTTCGCTGATGAAGCTCTTACCGTTGTTCACACACACTCGAGCGAGAACAGAGTCCTTCCCATCATTTAACTGAACAGGGATAAACAATTGCTCTCCAATTTGCTGAATATCAGCCAGGTTCTGAGCTGATTTCACATCTTTCTGGACTATAGGAGTGTGAGTTTATGATTGTGGATTAGTAAAGAATTTCAGGGTGTTTCCTTCCAGTGTGGAATACCACCTTAAACTGGAAGGAAGGTTGATTTTCAGAAATAGAGTGGACCCGCCATCACCAGTCTGTTGTCCTACTGCTATTACTGTCACGTCTGGAGTTTGGTTATTCTGGAAGTGAAATTCTACTTGGTCAGATTTGTGTTCAACCATGTGGCAGGTGCCGTTTAAACTAACATGGTTGACACTCTGTTTTAATTTTATTGGTCGGCTAGTCTGGGTCCAGAGGACCTTGTTTACACAATCTATTAGGGGAGACAACCTTCTCAGGAGGTCATTCCCTAGTAAACAAGGGGTGCCCTCTGGAGTCACTACTATGACCGGGTGTTACACCTTGTGTCGCCCAATTTTAATGTCCAAGTCTGCAGTTCCCTCAACGGGAATTTCCTTCCCGTCAAAGTTCTGCAGTTGTCCAGGAAGAGAGGTGAGAGGATTTCGGGAATTCTCTCCCCTTCCTACATTTAGTTCCTCAAAGGCCCTTTTGGATAGAAGGGTAGCTTGGGATCCAATGTCCACCAGTGCCAAAATTGTACCCTGCCCCTGTACTTGTACCGGGGCATAGTATCTTCCCTCCTTCTCCTCAAGGGGGCACAGATAATGCACATTTTTGGACAACTGGTGGGCTAACTTTCTGGTTTTGGACATTGCTAGCAAAGAGATTTGGGCAGAATTCTGTGGAGAACCTTGGGAATCTGAAAGAAAAAGTTGGCAGCTGGAGATCAGAGCCATTGTGAGTTCCCCTGGTTCCGGTTCTGGGCCGCCCCACCCTTTTTGGAGGCAGTCATCAGGATGGGTTTGACCCTTGGGATTTTGGTATTGTCGGTTCTGGGATGAGATGATGGGCGGCGGTAGCTCAGTCTCCACATCTCCCCAGTCTGGATTGGAATCCCTTGGGACCCATTTTTCCTTGGGAGGAGTTCCCCCATCTCTGAAGGAGAAGATCCTTTTCCCGGGATCTTCTGAGGATCCCTCTCCCTCAAATTGGAAGACCTGTACCTCCTCCACAAAGTGGGTCTGTTTGGGTCCTTTGTTTCTCCTATCCCCCCTCTGCTCCTTGGGAGGCAGGCTTTCAGGGGCAGGAAATTTTGTTTCCGGTTCCTGGTTTTCCAGGGGCTGTTTACAAGTTGGGAAGGAAGCTTCCTCCAAGGCTTTACACCCCCCTTCCCCTTGTGCCTCCTCCCTGGGAACCGGTGGGTTATCGGGGTGCTGCCCCGTCATTGTTCTGGTCCGGAGTTTGGGGCATTCTGCGGTGGCATGCTCATCTGAGGGTTCTGTTGAGCCCTCAGTATGTGACCCAGATCTCGTGCCATATTTTGGACCTGGCGCTCAAGTTGTGAAACCCGCTCAGGTTGATACGGGGCTCTATTTTCTCCCCTGGGCTGATCCCGGGAAGGGTAGCTATCCCTTCTCTGGTAGTACCCCTGGTTGGGAAGATTTTGGTACCCCTCCACCCTTGTCCTCCACTCTCCCGGATTAGGTTGTCTGGGCTCAGGGAATTGGAGAAAGAAGGATGGATGATTTTGGGGCTGGAAATTGGTTGGATACCTGGGGAAAAAGTTCTGCCCAGGATTTGGTGAATTTCTGCCCTCCTGGGGGAAGTTAGGAGGGAAGTTCCCCGGGTCAGGTGCTTGGCTGGATCCCCCCCCCTTGGGCTGGAGGAGTCCACACATAACCCAGGATTGGTCGGATTCCCTTGTAGCAGGGACTTACATAGTCAGGGGGGCGGGGGACCCCATTTGTGGGACTACCTCCTCGACTCCCTGTCTGTGACTGACCCGAGGGCCTTCTGGGCTGTGAATTATTTGGTGCAGGCAGGTTTTTAGGCCCCCCCATCTCCAAATCTAAAACGGGGGCAACCTTTACCTCTGCCACCTTGGCAGCAGCTGGGGTGCTGTTGGTTTTGGGGTTTTTCGGCGCATTATTTTTATTTTCAATGGGCTTCTCCACCTCATAGATCCGGGTAGCCTGTTCAATGACCCAGTCTAAAGATCTTTTCTCATGAAAATCTCTCACGAGCTGGGTCATTATGTATTTGGGTAAGGCATGGAAAAACGTATTGATAAATTCTCTGCTATCCGTGCGCACCCTTCTGGTGGTCTGCGCAAAAGCACGCTTTAATTTTTGCACAAACTCTTGTGGGGACGGATCCTCCCCACATTCCAAATTGTAGGCTGCCTTGCGAGCCTCTTGAGGATTTCTGTGCACAGAAAAATGTTTCAAGATGGCCGCCCTGTATGTGGACCACCTTGAATGGTTTTGATCCTCCAGCCTTGCAAAGAAACTGGAGTATTCTGGTGAGAAGGTCCACTTTACATATTGAATACAGCTTTGGCTTTCCTTCAAATGGAAAGTCTCCATCATTTGCTCATAGAGCTCCAAGTGTTCCCAAACAGAATACTTGGCGTTCTTATGATAAGGCGTGATGACACTCCTTATTGCCTTTATTTGTTTCAATGGGTCCTTAAGCAAGGCCCTTTTTGCCTTATTGGCCTTTTTGGTTCGGGTAACCCTGGTCCATTCATCCTCCGACTCAGAAGCGCTGCTCCCAGAGGTGCCCATCTGATCTTCCAGGTATTCCCGGATTCTGCGAGCCTGGGAATGGCTGGCAGAATGTGGGGCCCTGGTCTCCTGTGTCCTGAAATGCTCAGAGGAGTCTTCAGACCCCTCCTTGCTGCCAGGATTTGATGGGTACCCCCCCACTGACCTAACTGGGCAGAGGTTTTTAGGATGCCCTTAATGGGCCTACTCTCCTGGGGTTCCCCACTAAATTGCACTGTGCTTGGGTGCCCATACCCGGATGCCAGCCCATCCATTCCTGGGAGGTACTTGCCTATGAGCCCCATACTTCTAGCTGGATAGTAATCTGCCATCTCCGTGGCCCTGGGCTCATGTGCGCGAGGGGACATGGGGGTGGCAGAGTGCAGGGACTGGGAGAGATGAAGGCCTCTGGTACCAGGGCTCCTGAGGTTATGCTCAGGCGTTTCCCTTTCCCAGCGCACCTCGTCTCTATCAGCCCCTGCTCCCTGTTGCAATGCAAGAGCCTGCGCTTTCAGTTCCTCAGTTAAGGCCTTACTAGACTCTATCAGTCTCTCCTGCATCGCTACCTGTTGCTGGAGCCTATCATTGTGCTGAAAGAGAGCCTCATTTTCTCTCTGTGCCTCCTGATTGGTCCTGGAGTACTGGGCCAGTCTCTGCTGCAGGAGGGTTACCTCCTGAGCTGTGTCCCTATTGGCCTGCTCCTTTCTTGCCAGAGCATCCTCCACCCTCCTGGTGTGCTCTAACATGTTCTGGTGTTCTTTTTGGAGGTCACCCAGTCCCTGGAGGGCCAGGTGATTTTCTTCCATTTTCCTTTTTAAGTGGCAGACTTCCTGGCCTAAGGTATCCCTTTCTTGACTAAGAGCCTGCATCTGTGCCGCCAGGTCGTCCCTTTGCCTTTGGAAGGCACCAGCTTTCTGGCGCTCCTGGTCAAACTCTGCCTGGGTATCCAGGTCTTTCAAAATCAGTTTATTGCTCTCTGCCTTCTCCCTATCTAGGTGGCTTTGTAGGATGACTACCTGCTTGGCACATGCCCTATTGAAATCTAATTGTTGCTCCAGCTTTTTCTGGCTCTTGGTACTCCTTCTGCAAGGCCAGAAATCTGGTATCCTGGTCCGCCTTTTCCTGTTGCAGCACATCCATATCCTCCTTTATTTTAGTGATGTACTGTCTGCTGTCCTTTTCTGACTCTTGGCTCCTGAGCAGCCTCTGCTCAGAAGAGTCCAGATCAGATTGGGCCTTCTTTAACGCCATCTGTTGCCTATTTGCCAGATCTTGGCCTTCAGCGCATTAGTCCTGCATGGCTCCCATATATAGATACAAATATGCCGCTATCCTGGCAATCTTATTATGTTCATCTTTGGCTTTAGGGGCCATATATAGTTCACTCAGAGCCACATGTAGGGGACCCTGATCTCCCAATATATCTGACCCTGTTTCAGTGACCTGTTGCGCGATTGCCTGCAACCAGACAATTTGGTCCTGATGAGTCCACTCACCTCTCACAAATAGCTTATGTAAGAAGTGCTCTCTGGCTATTTTCATATCTACCAAGGTCGTCATTCTGGAATTTGAGTTCCTTCCTGACTTACAGAAGTTTGTATTTTATTTTGCAAAACAGACACACAGTCTTCAAGAATCCCAACAAATCACACTTTATAATGCAAAACACAGTTCCAGTTCTCCCAGCAAGCTTAGGGAAAACAGGGATGAGTTTTAAACACAGGCGAATTACTTTAATGTGGTTTGCAAGGAAGTGAAAAGGTGCTAAAATTGCTTTTAATTCCCTCCTGAGGTTCAGGATAGGTGATGGCTATTTTATATTAGTTCAGGCTCACTTTAACAATACTCCTTGAATGATTAGCAGATTGCAAACGAATTTTAGCAAAGAGAAGAAAAAAGCTGCTGATTTCTACAGATGAAGAAATCGGGCCAAATCGCAAATCGCGGTAAATTTCGTGAGTGCGTGTCTCGCGATTACGGGAAAAGTATAGTGAGTAGGTTCGTTGGAAAGCCTGGATTAAAATTTTGTTCCTAGCCCAAACGGTTCCAGAGATACGGATGATTAAATAAAGGTAGATTTTCGGATTTAAAGTAAACTCATAATGACAGGTGACAGCTTGCAGCTGCAGAATTGACAGGTGACAGTTGTGCAGCTTTAAAAATGACAGATGACACGATTTCTAGGAGGCAGTTCTACTTAGGTTAAAATAGTTTGGATTAGATTATTTTAACTAAGAGATCTGCACAGTTCTGCTAGGTACTCACAATATAAATTTGAACTAGGCCTCGTCACGGATCTGGTCAACACGTCCGGCTGCAGTTCTGTCTGCTCGGCGGGTCAATCAGGCACTGGTTCTGCTCACAGCGATCTGGGTGAGCTCTGCTCTGCTGGTCTAGCCTCTCTGGATTCTGGATGTAACACTGCTTTCTGGGTACTGCTACAGGTTCTTGCAAAAATTCTCGGCAAAACTTCAAACAGCTCGCCCGGCTGTTGAATAGTTTGGTTCGTTTTGAGGCCTGCTGAAGAGGATTCAGGCCTCTCTGCTACAAATTCTGGAGTTAATTTCTGCTACAGGTTCTGGAGATTGATGGATTTGAAGTCTGGATCTCTGGATGTGAAGTCGTCGGTCAGCATGCTCCGCAGCAAATGGAATTGAATGTCTCTACCTGTCCCAGCAGTCTCTTTTTATGTGTTTTGGAAAGTGGGTGTGTGCGTTGGTCATAACTAAACCTGCCCCTCTCACTTATCATTGGCCAATTCCTCCTCTCTCCCTTGATTGGGGGAAGGAAATGTGAGTCAGAGTGATGCTCTAGGTTTTATGGTCAGAGGAACCTCCCCTTGTCAGATTGCACACAAATCTATTTCTGACCCAAATACATATTTATATAAGTACCATTTTTCTAATATAATAGGTCCAGTTAACATATTTTCTGTAGCACCAAACCATCCGATCCCTATCTTTGTACGATGTTGTGTCCACTGATGACAGAATTCTCCCCTTTTCATCCAGATAACAACCTCTAAACCTTTCCAGATTTTACACAAATGTGCACCAGGGATTTGGGTTACAGATGATAAAGTGTCAGATTTTTAACATGCATACATTTGGAGTGAGACCCTATTTTCCGCTAGCAACCCCCCAGAATACACCACAGGGTCCTAACGCCTCTTAAAATGTGCACCGAAAAATCACAAGAATAATGGTATTACTTATATAATTCTGACAAGTCCGCACTATGAGTTATCTATCTTTTTAAAATTATGCTCTGGTCAAAAAGGGGTGTGGTTTCCCACATCACAGGGTGGAATAACTGGTTTATCCACTTCCCCCAAGCCAGCTTGTTCACAGAGGCACAGCTGCCCCCCAGTTTCTCCCAAGAGGAAGCTATTTTACGACGCCCCCAGTATAACATTTGCCTGAGTCAAGGAAGTTGCATTGTTCGGTCCCTTCCAGTTCCCAGGTGCTCCACCCATAATCTAATCAGAGAGGTGACAACTCCTTTTGGCAAGGGGCAGCAGGATGCAGCTAGGCCTGGGAAGAGTGGCTGTTGATCCAGTTTCAACTCCTGTCGGGGGTAGTTGTCAGGCAGAATTCAGTTTCATTAAGCCAGGCTTCAGCTAAATGTCACTTTTTGTTCCCAGTTTTCTACATTCAAATCAAACTGACAAATTTTACCTATACATTAAATAATTACTTCCTTCAAGTCATTTCAGAATATAGTTTTACATTGTATCCACCTCTTAGCAAGTCTTTCCTTGGTCTGGTTTTGTTTCATTTGTTCAGTTTTACACAAAAGTCTGGTGGTTTTAAAACGCCGGCTTTCCTATAGTGGTGAGTACTGGTAATGCAACCATTTTTGGTATTAAGAAAATGAATTCCCCACAGTTCTGAGTTGCTTTTTGGCAATCAGCATTGCCATTACCAATGGTTTCAGGCTACTGTGTGTGTAGCCCAATGGTGGTTTTAGGCAGTGCCCTCCTGTGCTCACAACATAGGCAAAAATCGGTGGCAGCCTATTCTTCATGTTTTCCCTGTGCACTCTCTGGGGAGTTCTGGCCATCATGATCTTTTCCATGCCAGTACTGCATAGTTTTATGGTAGGACTTGGATGCATGGGTAAAAACATCCCACACTGCACACTCACTCATTCTGGTCATTAATGCCTAATAGGGCCCTCACCAACATGCCACATTATGCGGTGCATGCCACAGAGCTTCCAGGAGCCTTCGTCTGGAGTTTGGAACCTGCTTCTGGGGGACACAATGTGATAACTGGGTCCTGCAAGGAGCGGAGTGAGTGGCCTGCATCTGTGGGGCACAGAATGAGGCACATGCAGCGGTTTACAGTCACAGAGTAGCGATGCAGTCACCTTGTAATGCCCCTCCTGCCCCACTAACCTTCCCCTCCCTTTGCTTTCACATCTGCCCTACTAGTGCCTGGAGACCGTGCACATGGCAATGGCACACCTCTTTCCATGTCACCTGCAGCAGCTGTCTCCTCTCTGCACTCTCAGAGGTGTGGACAAACAGCCCGCGCAGAGCCCAGTGTTGCTCAGTCAGGGCTACCACACAGCCAGAACCTCCCCTAGCAGGGGTTGTGTTAATGGCACACAGGAAATTCCCCCGGCGCCTGATAACTTACAAAACGAAGCAATTTGCAACTTAAGTTGCAAATGCGCATGGCCACTTACAATTGACTTCACTGGGAGTGTGCCAGGCTGAGGCAGCTGACTGGCCCCGCCCAGCCCGGCCGCTCCCATTGTTTTGTAAAACAAACACTGCTGGCGCCATGGTGTGGTACCCGGCTCAGGGGCTGCTTGCAGCACTGCAGGCACTCTGAGCACGGTTGGCTGCAAAGGCAATCAAGGTTACTTATGTTACTTAAAGTAACGTGTTACATTTAAAAAACGGCCCAGGCATGACTTCAGGAACTGGCTCCCAGGGCTTCATCCTCATTAAATGATTTTGGCCTGGCCACGGGCTAAATGGCCGACGGCCGAATCCAACCCTGGCACTGAGACCATATGGGGAAAACAAAGGTCCGGAGAGGATATCAGTGACAGTCGGACCTGGCGACCAGGCGGGCAAAAAGGCACCCGCGACCACAGCATGTTGGATGTACCGGCACCGTTATAAATGGTGCCAGTGCATCCAACCTTCCCATTCCCTATAGGGCTCAAATGGGAATGAGGAGTAATGGGCTCTGGCCCCTGGCAATGGGGACATACAGGGTCTGCCAAGGTCAGAATGGCCCTGTAAGTCCCCATTGCCAGGGGCAAGTAGGCAACTCTGGCGGCAGCCATGCCTGTGTGACAGGCACGGCTACCGCCAGGTTTGTAATGAGGCCCACTGTATTGAAAAGGTCAAGTAGTGGTCTTTGAACCATATACACATTATATGTATTCATTGTCTATTTTTATAACTGACAAATTGGTCAGGGAGGGGAAAAACATTAGGATTCATACATATAACAAAAGGTTAAAAAATATTTTTTATTCACATTTTATATTTTGTAAATATTTTCCTATTTTATTTTTAAAAGAATGGGGCAAAAAGAATTTGACACTCAAAAATATACCTAGCATTGGAAATTGACCGTATGATCGGACAGAGACTTGTCCAAAGCGTCTAAGGTGCCACCTCCCACCTCGATCAAGCTGTAACAGGTTTTGACATCACGATAAAATTAGAAAGATTGGGTGCAGGCAAAATTGACTGAGGTTGGGTGTTGGAAAATAGCTGGTAATCGAATTGGAAGTGCATGGCACAGATGGCAAATACTGCTGTGCTGATCTTGCTCCATCAAATGAGCCTTCCTATAGGATTCATTCACTTCATCCCAATGAACACGAACAAGATGCTGAATTAACGTTGATGTCCCCAAGTTTTGCGATGGCTTGTGTCAAGGTTCCCTCCACAAAACCTTACCGCTGAAATTGCACATGACCTCCTCAATCTCCTTTTTGCTGGGTTGGTCCTTTACGCAGAAATACTGCCAACTGTCAGCTATGTTTTTTTGTGCACATTGCTTGTTCCGTGGCGGTAAAACTGATGCTACCCACACCACCGCATCCTCACTGCTGGTCATAGTCATTTTGAAATGCAGGCCTGTGGAAGAATAATACAAACTTAAAAATACACAACACAAACAACACTGCCACTTAATATCAAAAAAACTTTAAAACAGTCTAAAATAACAAAAAATGCACAAACTATAAAGCAGAAGACAAAGGACAAGGGTATAGGAAGCAGAAAGATAAAAACAAGGAATTGATTAATCAAGGCAATGCTTTTAAAATTTCCAGAAGGCTCAAAATTAATTTTACCCACCAAGCGACAAAAAGCAATGATAGAAAACACGAAAAAGGTGTTTGGGCAAAGGTTATAACCGCGGTTATACGATATAGCCGACTGGAATGTGTTTTCCATATGTGCGGGTACACCCAAGTGCAATGACGTGTTCGCACCTAAATTATTAACCAATCACATTGCTAAATGAGGAGTCGGGCCTGCATGTGTCAGTAGCTGAGTCAATGGAAGGCCCAATCACTTCTAAAGCTATCTTGACGTGGCTACACGGCTTCATGCCTGTTTTTAACAGCCAATAGGATTATGGGCTGTGGCACACTTCTAGCCGCGCCAACGAATGAGCAAGTGACACACTGCGGTGTATTGATGCGACTATGCCCATGCCGTTTGATGAAATCTGTGCCTGCAAAATTACCCAATTGGATGTCAAACTCCTTCAAAGTGGCTGCAGCTGTGCACATACACATGACTTCTATCTGTATTAACAAACAGTCTAATCACAAGTTGCAATGTCTTGACATGGCTATGCCGATGTCGTTTGATGAAATTCATGCATGTGAAATATCCCAGTAGGACGTCGAGCTACTTCAACGTGGCTATGCATCTGCATGCCTCTTACATCAGCCAATCATATCACGCGCTGTGGCTCCGTGCCTACACATGATTCTTATCCGCATCAACGAACGGTCCAATCACACACTGCGATGTATTGACGCAGAGGGCAGCAGTATGTAGCTGCGAATAATCACCCAACCCACCATAAAATAAGTTAATATTGATCATTGTTATCAGAGCTCATTAGTGAAAGGTTATCCCAGTAACTGCATGAACCTTTGTCTTTAACCCTTTAATTCTTTCCCTTTCTACCCACTTTTCACCTAATCCTCTTTTCCCTTGTCTTGTAATTTGTTGTTTGTTTATTTTTTGTTTGACTTTTTAAAAACATTTTTTCATTTTTTGTGGCATTGTCTTTTTAATGTTGTCATTTTTTTTGTTTTAGATTGTCCAACCAAGATAGCACCAGCAGCGATGATGATGTCACCTGTTGTCACCAAGTTGTTTTCTTCCTGGGTTGTGATGGGTCCCCAATCCAGCACAACCCAGGAAGAAAGCAACTAGAATGAAGATCACCTCAGACAGTTGGCTATACTTCAAGGTGAAATAACACTGTACTATAAAAGTAGCAGAGGATGTACAATGCACATTGTGCAAGAAACAAAACAAAGATGTGGCCCTTCTATTGTTCCGTAACAAAGGCTTGGAACATAAATCATTATAAATCATCAGGTGAATGTAAGACGGGATGATGTGGATGATGTGTATCAAAAATCGAACAAGCACCACAAAATAAAAATGCATGGGGCTCATGCATTAAATGCATGGAAATCAGCACCACCTCCAGCCCCTGCATCCACCAGTGGGACATCACCGGCACTGATGAATCCTCAACTTCTGCAGCAGTGTCAACTCTACTTGCTACAATTTTGCCGGCTCCCAATCTCTCAGTGATGAGAGCCCTCTGTGAATGATGCAATGAATGTGTAGCTGCGGGAGGTGCCACAACTAAGAATTGCGAGAAGTTAATATATCAACACCAGATTAACTGTCATTTTTTTTTTTTAAGTGGCAATTTTTTCCCCCTATTTTTGAAATATAAAACTAATAAAAACAAAGAAAATACCCCCAAAAATATATGCTCCTTTTTATTTATACCCCATGTTTATATGTTTCATCCTTATGTGTTTTTCTCCGATGTTCAACCCCCTTTTTCCTTCTCCCAGAATGGTCCTTTTAAGGGACACCTTTTAAGTTACAAAAACAGATGAAACTGAACACACACTGTAAAAATATATTACAATATTGATAGTAATTTATTTTATGTAGTTTGAGTGTCTAAAATCTTCCTAAATGTTTCTTTTGTATCCATGGTTACAATGCCAACAGGGGGCATGAAGCCACGGATAGAACCACACCAGTTGTTGCTTGCCTTTGCCGTGCCTGCATAAACCTGTGTCTCATTGGCTTGCGCTGTAGCAATGGCTAGAAATAAAAACATTAAAAAAAATACAAATATGTGTCCATGCATATGTGCATTGTACATATACATATTACATGGCCTGCGGCAGTGGACGTGTAGTTATGGTTAGGTTGCTCAACTCATAGGAAGAACACTTTTTGGGTGGCTTATAACTTTGCTCCCCATTGACAAATCCTCACTAAACTTTCAAAAAAAGTATATGGCCCACTCTGATTTTATTTTGCCAAGGTTTGGGGGCAAAGTTGTAGGAGGATTCCAAAATAGTTTTTTTTTCATAGATATAATGGGAAAAAAACTATTCTCACATCTACAGCCCAAACTGCATGACGGATTTTCACCAAAATTGTGGCAGGAGCGGTGCTTTTGTTAATTTGGTGTAAATCCGTCCAGTAGTTTTTTAAAAAAATAACCAAAATGTATGTAAAAAAAAAAAGTGTAATATCTGTGTCCGGTCCGTGGACACATTTCCCTGTTCGGTCCACGGACTGAACTCTGATTGGCTTAGAGGGCAACGTGGTGTTTGCGGACCTCAGAAGCGCCCACTGCTTGGATGTTGAAAAAGTGTGAAGTGCGTCAGATTTTTGGAAACGCCCGACATCTTGGATTCGCGGTCAGTGGCCGGTGTCCGTGGACATCGCTGTAAAAACATATTAAAAAACACAACAGTGCACTTGTCAAACTTATCACATAATCTCTGGGCAGGTGAGGGGTGATGAGGATGGGGTGGGATATGGCTGAAAGAAGCAAAAAAATGGTGTTTTTTTGTGTTTTTTACATTTATTACAATTGTGATGTCATCTTTGACGTCCTGGGTGTTAGTCGTAGCAGTGCATGGTGATGGCGCGAGTTATGGTTGCTTAGCTTACCATAACTGGCGGATTTCTGGGGTTTTTCGGTTTTACTTGTAACCAATACGTCCCTTTATCCAAGTTTTTTCATTGAATTTCATAGGCTTTTATTAGTGCAACTTAACCATAACGTCCCTTTAACAAAGTTTTTTCATTGAATATATATATAAATATATTTATATATCATAATTATCAAATGTCTTACCTAATGACTTTATATGTGTCGTCTTCTTACTTGAATATAGTAATTTTGATACAGAATGACGTGTATTTCATAATAAAATTAAAACAATAATATTGATGTCTTTTTCATAATGGTAGTAAGTGAATACTGAATGCATTCTTAGTACACCATAAAAATCAATAGAAAAAGGGCTCACCCTACTCTAGTTTGAGATGCCCATACACTGCATTTTAGCCTGTGTGTTGTCACCCATGCTATTTTATCTTGTGTAATTGTACCATTAAATGTATTCCCACCTAGATTATTGTCATATATTATACTGTGCTTTATTTGTCTTCATCTACCTTAAATAAGTACATGAGCAGTGTTTTACTGTATTTTCTTTTGTTTAAAATGTTTTTATTTAAGGTCAGATCTTACAAGGCATTGCAAGAACAAATAACATAACGTACCTGCATACAAATAACAGGATGTAGCCTTGATATAGTAAACCTATTGAAAGACAATAAATCATTTTAAGAATGTAAATTCATCGATAAACTGGTATTACAATTTTTGATAAGAGGGGGTATACGTATATACATTTAAGGACAAAGACATGACATGATGTATACAGGACATATACATGAGGGGAGTTGAGTGCAAGGTAGGGAGAGAGTGCATGATGAAACCTAAATAAGTAATTAATGAATCCATGGAGGATATTGCAAGAAATTCTACAAAGGGTTTCCATTTAAATTCATTTTTACATAGTAGGGATTTAGTAGATGCATTACAATATTCTAATCTATAAATATTACATATGACATTCCACCATATTGTATAGTGGAGTTTATCTAGATTTTTCCAATTAGAAGTGATTGGGCCTCATTATGAGCATGGCCGTAGCCGTGCCTGTATGGCAGGCACGTCTACCGCCATGCTGGCTAACAGCCCCGCCACCCTCAATTGGGCAATAACCAGCCCATTACGAGTTGAATGGGCCGGTAATTGCCCATTCACGGGTGGCAGTATTGCCGGGCTCCCGATCCCCATTCTGCCCCATAGTGCAGAATGGGGGTGGGGAGCATGGTTGCATCGACACCGTTGATAACGGTGCCGGTGCACCACGAGTTCTGCTCGCAGGTGCCGCACAGCCTGCCAGGGAACCCACGAGCAGAACTCGTAATGCGGCGGGACGGTATGAATGGTGCCGGTGCCTTACCGGCACCATTCATACCATGACCGCCAGGGTCGTAATGAGGCCCATTGTCTTAATGGCTAACATAATAGGTAAATCAAACAGGAAGTGTTCGTGTTTACATGTAATATTTTGAATGATAGTGCTTCCACCAAAATGTAATTGCGGGCAGAAGTCAATTGAGATATTAAAAATGTTCTTAATAGATTTCCAAATATCAAACCAGAAAGATTAAACAAATTTACAATCAAGAATCATGTGTTTGAAGGATCCTGGGGATTGAATGCAGCTCCAGCATTTGTCATTTGATAAAAGACCACATTTAAAAAGATGTAGGGGTGTAATAAAAATCAGCTGATGAAAGAAAAGCATTGTTTTCATTAGATTTGCAACATGTGGTTCCAAACTTTGGCCCATTCCAGTTGACTATTCATTAGTAAACAATCTTGGTGCCATGTTGAGATGCAGTTGTGTAGTGTACTAAACTAAGAGGTTTTCCAGAGGATTTTGTAATACATGGCAGCTGACTTTATTGATTTGTAACTGTAAGCTTTCGGCATTAAGAGATGGGATTTTGATAACAAGAGAGTCATAGTATTTGACTATGGCATTAATAATAGACAGAAATTGGCCCTGTGCGAGTGGTTTACGTGTATTACTGGGGTTCGCGGGAAGTTTCACACGCGAAATGGCCTGTGCGAGTTGGGTACGTGTATTACTGGGGTTCGTGGGAAGTTTCTCACGCGATTGGCCCTGTGCGAGTGGGGTATGTGTATTACTGGGGTTCGAAGGAAGTTTCACACGAGAAAGGGCCTGTGCGAGTGGGGTACGTGTATTACTGGGGTTCGCGTGAAGTCTCACACGCAATATGAGTAGGGTATGTGTATTTCGGGGGTTCGCGGGGAGTCCTACACGTGAATTGGCAGTGTGGGTCCTCCCAGGTGTTCCCTCTACACCCTCCACGGCCCCTGCAGGCAGCCCACACCACAGGGGACTACCCTGCACCCCTGGCCATGTCCACAGGCAGCCCATCCACCATGGGCATGCCCCCCAGCCAAGCCACATGTCAGCTTGCACTACTGATCACCAACTCATGTCCCCCTGCACCCCCACCACCCAGCAGTGTGGGGCACCTTCCAACAGGCCCCCACTCATGTCCCACTCAACTCCGCCCGCACCCCCACCCCCCAGCAGTGCGGTGCACCTGCCAGCAGGCCCCCACTCATGTCCCACTCATGTCCCCCTGCACCCCCACCCACCCAGCAGTGCAGGGCACCTGCCAGCAGGCCCCCACTCATGTCCCACTCATATCCCCCTGCACCCCCAACCCCCAGCAGTGCAGGGCACCTGCCAGCAGGCCCCCACTCATGTCCCCCTGCACCCCCACCCCCCAGCAGTGCAGGGCACCTGCCAGCAGGCCCCCACTCATGTCCAACTCATGTCCGCCTGCACCCCCACCCCCCAGCAGTGCAGGGCACCTACCAGCAGGCCCCCACTCATGTCCCCCTGCACCCCCACCCCCCAGCATTGCGGGGCACCTGCCAGCAGGCCCCCACTCAGGTCCCACTCATGTCCCCCTGAACCCCCATCCCCCAGCAGTGCGGAGCACCTGCCAGCAGGCCCCCACTCATGTCCCACTCATGACCCCCTGCCCCCACGTCATGACGATCCTCAATCATGGCCCTTATGGTCAGCCTCCCCAGCCCAAAGACCCAACCAAGTATTGCATCCACCCACATAGAAAAGGCAATTACATGATACAACCCCAAAGGCAAGTATGTAAATGAAGACATGTCCGTCACACACACACAATGGGTGCAAGTGAATGTGAAAACCCATATCATGACATACATGAAACCAATGAGATGATAACACACATCAAAGTATGAAGAAAAAAATGTATTAAACACAACATGAATGTAATTAAAAGAAAACACACAACAATGGGAATAATTAAAGAAATGCTGCATGTCCGTAAAAGAATAAAAAACAAGAAAACATAATCCAAAGAAATCCAAAAGTAATGGTGTCGAAAGTCACAGTCCAACAAAGCAAATCCAAGGGAAAAAAGAAAGTGAAATCCATTGCTCCATGGGGAAAATAAAAAAATGACAATAAACCAATGGTGAACTATGTACAAATGAACAATCCAGGGTCCATGAGCCCAACTGATGAAATGAAACCTACCAAAAATACTACCTAATAAAAAACTATATACAAAAACTTGGTGCATTGTCCAAGCGCAACCAAAATAAAAAAGAAATGGAAAGGAAACCTAACACTATCTAACTATATACAATGGCAGCGGGCAAGACCTGCGGCTCACTCTGTGGTGTCCCGGGCCAGGGCATCATCGAACTCCATGTCGATGTCCCGGAGGCGGGCCTCTGCCCTGGCCCCGAGGTCTCGCAGGGAGGCACTCATGGCCTGTTCCAACTCCCTCCGAGTCGCCTCGAGGCACTCTGCCCGCCTCAACGCCCGACGCATGGAGAACTCCGCCGTGACCATGGTGAGTCGCGCCTCTTCTGCCCGCCGCCACTCCGCATCTATGCGCTGGCCCAACCGCAGCCATACGGAAGACACATCCATTCCAGGGTCCTCCTGCCCTGATGTCGATGGCCCGAGCCATCATTGCTCCCACCTAGAGCCTGATCCTGCTGCTGCTGCTGTCCATGTGCCCTGTCCGATGATGCCTGCACATCCTCCATCAGCTGGTCTGCAGTTGTGGTGTCCACCCTTGCTGGACCGCCGACTCCCAACTGTGGCAGGGATGGGATCTCCACCAAGCTTGCTGTGTTGGTCAGGCCAGGTCCACAGGGGGCCCTGGTGGAATCTGGGCCGGAAGACGGCAGGGAGAACGACTGGCGCATAGTCTCCACAGAGGAGGAGAGGTCTGCCAGGGTGCGCGTCACATGTAGGAACCCACCAACCAGGGCCCCTCCCAACAGTGCCATGTCGCGACGCTGCTCTTCGTGATCGCGTGCGTTCTCTGCCCATGAAGAACGCACGTCATCACGAATGTCACGCATGCACAATGCGACACCAATCAGGACAGAGCCCATACGTTCATGGGACCCCTCGTCCGCAGTTAGTGGAGAGGCTGATGACATGGCACTCTCCCCTACCTGTGGACAGGCCTGTGACGGGGCCTCCCTGCTGGTGCATGGTGGTGTAGTCACAGGGTCAAGGAAAAGGGACATGCACAGGCCCCTCCGCGGTGACCTGTGCTGCCTCCTGACCCTGGCCCTGGACTGCACCACTTGCACCAGTGGTACTACCCCCACCAGGCCCCATGTACGGCTCAGTAGCGGGCTCCTCCTCAGACCACCAACCTGGATGTCTCTGTACCGTCTTCCACCATTGCAAGCCCCTGTGGGGGCTCACCCGGCCCTTCCACCACAGCCGTAGTGGCAGACACAGCACCAGCCCCCTCTCTCCCGGATGATGGCAAGTCCTGGGAGGGTGGCTAGGCTTTGCTTCGCCTCCCCGCCGCTTGGCTCCACAGCACCGTCTCTGCCCTCTTCTTCACTTGACGCTGCGTAGAGGGAGACATAGAACACAAGCATCAGGGTACAGTACAATATTCCCCTAGACAGGAAGCAATAACACATGAGTGGCAGTGTATCAACAATGCCTGACGCTGTGGGTGTATCGACAGGGTTTTCCGTTATGTTGTCCACCCCACTCGAACCCTGAGAGTCTGCAAATTCCCCTTCCTCCTCACTTGATGAAGATGAGAAGTCCAACTTCTTTCCGCGGGATCGACGAGTGAAAGTCCTCCTCTCCTTGTGTAGATAAGGTCGGCCTCGGGAGGAAGCCACCGCAACCCTTTGGGAACGAATCGGTGGTGACTCCCCCCCGCGACAGACAAGTGAGGCAAGGGGAAAAGCCTTATGGCACAAAAACCCCTTCGGAGTGTAGATATCCGATGCAGCGGAACGAGAGGATAATCCAAGACCAGCTGGAATATGGGAGACCGGAAAATCCGGCGGGTAGGGCTCAGCAAAGGCGAGTTGAGAGAACGGCACTAAATGGAATCAAAGGGGGGGAGAGCCAGAGAGAGAAACTCAAAAGAGGCAAGTCAGGAGAGGAGAAGGGATGCGAGCAATGCAAGCGCCGAAGAGAAATAACGGGGCGCAGGGAAGAGAGAGAAGAGAAGACAACGGAAAGAGAGAGGTAAGCAGAGGAAAATAGGACAGGAGCGGAACACCGCCAAGCGAGAGAACTGTGGAGCGCTAGCAATGAAGAGGATTCAGAAGTTGCAACGCGCCGAGCCGCTGAGCGTAAACAGGGAAGTACACTCGGCAGCGGCCATGATGGAAAGGACAAGACCGCTAACAGCGCTTGGGAGCACAACGTGGCGGCACAGTCGGACGGCCGCCATATTTCCACCTCTTCCATAAACGCCAGGAACCTGCGGTTGTGACAGTATGCCCCCCTCGAAGTCGGGTTCCCCCCGGCTTGCTGGGATGTAATCTGTGAAACTGACGTAACAAACGGGGAGCATGTACATGGGTCCGAGACCTCTGTGGTAACGAGAATCCCGGATGTGGGAGACCTCGTATTCCTCAGAGGTGGGAGCAGGCAAAGTGTGGAGTCTGGGGGTATTCTGTTTTCTTTTCCCTGATACGAAGGGACGTAATTGAGAGGTATGAAAGGTCGGATGAATGCGACTAAGATTCTTAGGCAGTCTGAGGCGATAAGCTACTGGATTGATCCTGGATAGGACTTCGAAGGGACCAATAAATCGGGGAGATAGCTTAGAAGGACGTACCCAGCGGGGCAAAAACTTGGTGGATAACATGACCTTGGATCCTCTGTTCCAACCCGGTACAGGTCTCCGGTGTTTATCAGCTTGTAGTTTGTTACGGGTGTTGGCGGTGTTATGGGCTTCCTTTAATCTAGACAGAGAGGTTTCTAAGGATGGTATAGGAGTCTCAGTCCAGAAGGTGGGTACTATAGATTTAGGATGGTACCCATACGTACAAAAGAAAGGGCTGATCCCAAGTGCGCTGTGTACAGAATTGTTATAAGCGAACTCAGCTGTTGGTAAGAGGGAAACCCAGTTATCCTGTTGTTGGTTAATGAAACACCTCAAATACTGCTCAAGGGTCCCGTTTAGCCTTTCCGTCTGCCCGTTAGTCTGTGGGTGGAACCCAGAGGACAGAGCCCTTTCGATACCCAGCAGTCTGCACAAGGCAGTCCAGAATTTTGAGGTGTATTGGCTCCCACGGCCAGACACAATCTTTTTGGGGAGACCATGCAACCTGAAGACATCTTTCATGAAGACTTCCGCCATAAGGGAAGCCGAAGGTATCCTGGGTAAGGGGGAAAAATCAGCCAACTTCGAGAAGGAGTCCACAGTTACCATGATACAGGTACAGCCCTGGGAAACCGGTAGATCTACGATGAAATCTGTAGATATGTGCTTCCAGGGGCCTGAGGGAATCGAGTCTTGTTGAAGCAGGCCAAGGGGACTTCGAGTGGAATGTTTATTTTGCATACAGGTCAGACAGGTCTGGATGTATGCCTGAGTATCGGCTTGCATACCGGGCCAGTAAAAGGATCTCTGCAGTAATTCCAAAGTCCCTCGTAAGCCTCTATGCCCGGCCACCTTCCAGTTGTGACACCACTGGAGAGCTTGTATTCTGAGGTCCTGTGAAGGAAGGATGAGCCTCCCTCGAGTGAAGTACAGACCGTCCCTCTGATCCACCGGAGTCCTCCCCACTTGCAAGAGCGTTTCTTCTGGGGAAAGAGATCTTTCCCTCACTTCTTCCAAGAAAGACGATGCAGCGGAAATGATCTTGATATGGGGAAACATGAGCTCTTTCTCGTATCCCAGAGAGGTCTCATCTCTGCGAGATAAGGCGTCAGCAACCTGGTTTTGGGTACCAGGTATGTATGTTATGAGAAAATGGAACTGTGCAAAGAAATGCGCCCATCGGGCTTGTCTGGTGTTATAACACTCTTGTTGACGTAGGATCTGTAGGTTCTTGTGATCAGTACGTATCAGGAACGGGTGTAAGCTTCCTTGGAGAAGATGCCGCCATTCTAGACAAGCCAGTTTCATAGCTAAGAGCTCCTTTTCTATGACGGAGTAGTTTAGCTGACTAGGGTTCAGAGTCTTGGAAAAATAGGCGATGGGATGTTCTTGGCCCTGATTTGATTGTAGGAGAACGGCGCCAACCGCACCCGCGGAGGCGTCGGTCTCAAGAATAAAGGGAAGCAGTTGGTCCGGCTGTCTCAGAATACGGGCAGAACAGAACCTTCTTTTCAGGCAGATGAAACTCTCCTCGGCTTCCCTGGACCATCGAAAGGGCCTGGGGGCTTTCTTTAGTAAGGAGGTGATAGGCAAAGTGAGTCTGGAAAATTCGGGAATAAACTTCCGGTAAAAGTTGGCCAGTCCCAAAAATCTTTGAATCTCCTTGACCGACGAAGGGGAGGGCCAGCCTAGAATAGCTTCGACTTTCTTGGGATCCATGGCGATCCCCTCGCTGGACAAAATAAACCCCAGATAGGAGACGGAGGATTTGGCGAAAGCACACTTTTCCGGTTTGACCAATAAATGATGTCGCTGCCCTTGTAATACTTTCTTCACATGATGAGTATGCTCTTCGGGCTGACGGGAGTAAACCAGAATATCGTCTAAGTAGACAACAGTGTTTTGGCCCAAGAGATCAGAGAATATACGGTCCATAAACCTTTGAAAGATGGAGGGAGCGTTGACCAGTCCGAACGGCATAACCTGATATTCGAACAGCCCATAGGGAGTGCGGAAAGCCGTCTTCCATTCGTCACCAGTCCTGATGCGGAGCAAATGGTAAGCATTACGTAGGTCGAGTTTGGAAAAAACTACTGAGCCTTGGACGCTCTCCAGGATCTCCGAGATTATGGGCATAGGGTACCAGTCCTTGATGGTAAGTTGGTTAAGCCCTCGGTAATCGATACAAGGTCTTAGGTCCTTGGAGTCCCTCTTGGGAATGAAGAATAGAGATGCTCCTGCTGGTGATCTGGAAGGTCGGATAAGTCCGTTGGCTAAGTTGTCATCTAAGTAGCGTCTAAGGACTTCCTTTTCCGACAAGGAAAGGGGATACATCCTACAAAACGGAACCAGAGCCTGAGGGACTAAGTCTATCCTACAGTCCTCAGGTCGATGAGGAGGAAGTTCCATGGGTTGTTGGTCTTGGAATACTGTGGCGTACTCCTGAAGACAGCTTGGGATACAATGGATCGTGCTCCTCTCAGGAGCACACCCCATCTTGACGCTATCGAACAAGGGTCCTGGAAGACACTTCTCCTGGCAGTAAGCAGAATGAAAACTTAGAAGATTTGCCGACCAATCTATGGTAGGGTTGTGTCGTCGGAGCCAACCAATCCCCAAAATGACTGGGAAATGAGCTGCGCGAATGATATCGAAGCTCAGTACTTCAGTATGTTGTTGAATGGATACCCGTACCTTCTCTGTGGTGTGGGTAATGAGGCCGGAGCACAGAGGGGTACCATCTACTCCCTCTACCTTCTGGTCTTCCTTCTTGGCTATCCTGCGAAGGCCTACCTTGTCGGCCCATAGGGTGTCCAGGAAGTTCCCGGCTGCTCCACAATCCAGCAGGGCCAGAGTCTCCATTTCCTTTCCTCTGAACTGAAGCTGGATGGATACCACCATGAGACGTTGGTCGTCCGAGGGTTGGGCAGAAGTAACTGAAAGAGTGACATAGGAACTGGGAAAAGCCCCTCGGTAGTCCCTCCTGCCAACTACCGAGGGCGTTCGTTTCCCGGACGTCTGGGGGGTACCTCTGGGCAGTCTCTCAAGAGGTGTGTGGAGGAGCCACAGTATAGACAAAGGCTGCCCTCTCTTCTCCTCTTCTTCTCTTCCGCTGTCAAGGGCGCTCTGGTTGCTCCTATTTGCATAGGTTCTTCCCGGGTGGATGGACGAGCGGCAGGTGAGGAGGTCGATGGGTGAGTCTCGGGGTAAGAGCTGGAGTTACGGGTCTTTCTCTTTTCATTCCTCCGTTCAGTCAACCGTAAATCTATCCGTACAACAGCCTTTATGAGATCTGAGAAAGAATCGGGGCGAGGGATCCTAGCGAGCTCGTCCTTCAGCTCTTCGCGCAAACCCCTCCTGAAGATGGTGCATTGAGCCTCTTCTTGCCAGCCAGCTTCTGCAGCTAGTCTTTTGAAGGAGGATATGTAAGTGAGTAGGTCAGAACCACCCTGACGTACATCCAACAGGTCTTCACTAGCCAGGTGAGCGCTCTCAGTGCGAAGAAATGTCTGCTTGAGAAGATCCTTGAATGCTACAAAATTCTGTAACACTGGGTCGGACTGGGACACCAATGGGGTAGCCCACGCTAGGGCATTACCAGTCAGGTGTGTGATCATAAACCCCACTTTAGCGTGATCGGAGGAAAAGGTGTTCTGTCTGAAAGCGAAATGGATATTACAAGCTTCCAAGAATTCTTTAACTTTTTTCTATGATCCGTCGAATTTGCCTGACACCAGAGGCAAAGGCAGTAAATCTGTGACTTGCTGTTCTCTGGCGGTAACTCTCTGTTGGAGAGCGGTATTTGCCGTCTTAAGGGCTTGAACTTCCAGGTTTAAGTTTTGTACCGCTGCAAAAAATTCTTGAAGTTGCTGGGGAGTTGCCATGTCAGTATTTGGGCGTTGCAAGCTATCAACAATGCCTGACGCTGTGGGCGT
Organism: Ambystoma mexicanum; assembly: GCF_040938575.1. Classification (NCBI taxonomy): domain Eukaryota; kingdom Metazoa; phylum Chordata; class Amphibia; order Caudata; family Ambystomatidae; genus Ambystoma; species Ambystoma mexicanum. Next base: position 157,879,044 of record NC_090931.1, read on the forward strand.
ATCGACAGGGTTTTCCGTTATGTTGTCCACCCCACTCGAACCCTGAGAGTCTGCAAATTCCCCTTCCTCCTCACCTGATGAAGATGAGAAGTCCAACTTCTTTCCGCGGGATCGACGAGTGAAAGTCCTCCTCTCCTTGTGTAGATAGGGTCGGCCTCGGGAGGAAGCCACTGGGCCCCCTTTGGGAACGAATCGGTGGTGACTCCCCCCCGCGACAGACAAGTGAGGCAAGGGTAAAAGCCTTACGGCACAAAAACCCCTTCGGAGTGTAGATATCCGATGCAGCGGAACGAGAGGATAATCCAAGACCAGCTGGAATATGGGAGACCGGAAAATCCGGCGGGTAGGGCTCAGCAAAGGCGAGTTGAGAGAACGGCACTAAATGGAATCAAAGGGAGGGGGGAGCCAGAGAGAGAAACTCAAAAGAGGCAAGGCAGGAGAGGAGAAGGGATGCGAGCAATCCAAGCGCCCAAGAGAAATAACGGGGCGCAGGCAAGAGAGAGAAGAGAAGACAACGGAAAGAGAGAGGTAAGCAGAGGAAAATAGGACAGGAGCGGAACACCGCCAAGCGAGAGAACTGTGGAGCGCTAGCAACGAAGAGGATTCATAAGTGGCAACGCGCCGAGCCGCCGAGCGTAAACAGGGAAGTACACTCGGCAGCGGCCATGATGGAAAGGACTAGACCGCTAGCAGCGCTTGGGAGCACAACGTTGCGGCACAGTCGGACGGCCGCCATATTTCCACCTCTTCCATAAACGCCAGGAACCTGCGGTTGTGACACAGTGTCTAACGTCACTTCCATCCTGTCCCTCCACAACACATGGGTGAATGCACGCAACACACATGCATGACCAGGCAAGGCGCCTGCAATCAACATCAGCGTCCATGTACAAGGGCCTCTATTAATCAAAATGTTGCCTTCAAACTCACATGCATCCTGGCTCATACTGATCCCATGCACACACATCACCGGAGGGTCATGCATCATGCCTTGTACACCACAGACTCAGTGGATAGACACAGTGCATACAATGGTGACTGCACTGCATGAGTGAATCTACACATCATCACGGATATGTGTCATGAATCCATGGCGTATCGAAGTCACAGACATACTTCTCAGACAGACACACATGTGCACCATACATGTACATGACAGCAGCACCCATCCCTCACACCCCCACCATGTGCAAGAACAGACACTGGCATGCTTTCATGTCTGCATTTGCCATACAGCTCCCCATGTAGCATTGGAACTCATGCACCAACCATGTGGTTCGCACAGTACTGGTCTCACATGCATGACCATGATGTCCCTGCACACACACATCCATACATGGCCCATGTCACACATACAGGCAAGTATCAGACTACCAGCACACTGCAACATGCCCTGTCTCGCACACCAATGCTTGGCCACTTACCGCTCAAACTCCAGACGGGTCTTCCTCTGAAGGATCTGGGCGTGGCGCGCTGGGCATACATGTTCCAGGACCCTCATCTGGATGTCACTCATGCTGACCCGGCCCCCCTCCGCGAGGCGCCGGGCCTTGTGGAGAGTCCTGGACCTGAAGTCCTTCCAGCGCTTCTTGACGTGCTTGATGTCACGGGTTGCCACCCCCTCCGCTTTGATGGCAACCACTATGTCGTCCCAGATCCTCTCCCGTCCTTCCTTGTTGGCGCGTGATGTTCCGAAGAGGGCATAATAATGCCCCAGGACATGCTCCACCAGGACACCAACTTCCTTCACACTGAAGCTGGTGGCCCTCTGCCTCTCTGGCTGGGCGTCGCCAGCGGTCTCAGATGGTGTTTGCCCCGACATGGCGACCCCCGAGGCAGGCGTGGGTGGGCAACTGGGTCCTGGGGCTGGGCTGTGGAGCGATGGTATCCCAGTCGGGAGTCTTCTGTTCCAGCAGGGGTGGACACAGCAACTGGAACCCTGGCTGACGTGCAGGAACCAAATAGCAGGGCACGTGGGCAGCAGGCAGTCAGGTAGCAGCAGATGGCAAGTGGGAGCGTGCTCGGGGATCTGGGGGGCAGGAAAATGGCCTTTAGGGCAGGAGCTTGGTCTTCTGTGTGTGTACACGTGGCCAGCTTGATACGGAGTGAATTGGCACGTGAAAAAAGTGCACGTCAGTGTGAAATCCGAGGAAAGGCCCTTAGCGCATAAGCGCGTCAGCACATGTACGCGATTTCATTGGACCAAAGGCCCTTAGCACGTAAGCGCGTCTGTGATGTAACGTGCACGGGCGTTGCCCTTTCGCGTGTAAAACCTCCCGCGAACCCCAGTAATACACGTACCCCACTCGCACAGGGCCAATCGCGTGTAAAACTTCCTGCGAACCCCAGTAATACACGTACCCCACTCGCACAGGGCCAATCGCGTGTGAAACTACCCGCGAACCCCAGTAATACACATACCCCACTCGCACAGGGCCCTTTCGTGTGTAAAAATTCCCGCGAACCCCAGTAATACACGTACCCCACTTGCACAGGGCTCTTTCGCATGTAAAACTTCCCGCGAACCCCAGTAATACACGTACCCCACTCAGTATATACGTGCTTTTTATTTGTGCACACTTTTGTAATACGCAGGTACACTACCGCCTGCCTTCGTGTGGCGGACGTGTTTAGACCTGTGCATGTCTTTGCATGTGCGCGGGTTTGCCCTCTTCGATTCCATGAATATGTGTGGTTCGCGTGCGTGTGGGCGTTCCGTGTAGTTCCCAGCAGTACTTCCCCAGTTACGCCTTCTTTTTCACGCGTTATTCCCCATTCCGCATGTTACGCCCCCTGTTCCGCCTACTTTTGTTGTGTGCGCTGCAGCATGTGCGCTTTTCGCTGTGCGCTTAGCGCACGCTGTTTGGAGACATGTGCGCCAGCGCGCGCCATGCACGGATTTGGCGCACAACCAGTGGGAAAGTAGTGCAGCGCCTTCCTTGAATCGTACGCGTGCGCTTGCTTTCTCACGCTTGCGCCTCCTTGCGCCTGCTTGCACTGGGATTTTCGGCGAACGTTTGTTCTATGAATCGGCCCCTTAATGTATTTTGTTTTAGCTTTAATGCAAAAGCTGTCAGCCAGACTTATGGGGCATACCATCGCTCTCTCTAAACATAGCCACTGAACCTGCTTTAAAACAAATGCTATATGATCATTCTTGAAATTGGGAAACCCCACTCCCCCAGCTTCTCGTGATAATTTGAGTTTATTAAGAGACAGCCTGTTTCTCTTTTTCCCCCAAAGGAATTTAGCTAGACTTGAGTCAATGGGCCTCATTACGAGTCCAGCGGTAACCGAGGCGGTAAAACCGCCTGGTTACCGCCGGACTCGTATTACCATTCCGCCTCCATGATTCCCGGAATTACTGGGGCATTACAACCCCGGTTTCCCGGGAATCACGGAGGCGGAATGGTGTTAATCCCCATTCCCATTGAGTCCTATCGGACTCAATGGGAATGGGGATCATGGAAACACCAGCAGCATCTCGTGATGCTGCCGGTGTTTCCTCGTCCGCCTGCAGGCGGGCGGTGTTAAACCCGCCGGTCAAACCTGGCGAGAACATCACCTCCCGCCTGCAGGAGTCGGGATCAGGCTGTCCGGAAACAACGGTGGCGTCGGGTTTACCGCCACCGTTATTTCCGGACCGCCTGATTTGTAATGAGGCCCAATAGATTTAAAAAAAAAGATCAGGGAAGAGGGACAGGCAGCATATATAATAGATAAAGGATGATGGATGCAATCATCATCTTAATGGATTATAGTCTATCCCACCATGAAAGTTAAAGAGGAGACCATGAGTTAGTTATTTCTTCAATTCTTGATAGAAGAGAGGTAGTGTTGAGTTTGACAATGTCTCTGATAGAGGAGGAGATATGGATTCCTAAGTACTTAAAACCATCAGGACACCATTTCATACCAGTTTTTAGTATATGATGTTTGGTGCAATGAAATTAAGAGGAAGGATTTCAGACTTGTCAGTATTTAATTTATACACTGAGACAGCTGAGAACTGTGATATCATATCTAAAATATGTTTCAGGGAAGAGTTGGGATCTTTGACTAGTAATAAGATGTCATCAGCATATGCCACTGGTTTAATTTGCAAATTACCGCAAGTTAGGCCTTTGAAACTTGTGTTCAGTCTTATTTGCTATGGCTAGGGCCAAAATAAATAGGAGTGGAGAAAGAGGGCATCCCTGGCGAGTTCCTCTGAATAGGGGGACATGTGGGGATATATGTCTATTCATGAACATGGAGGTCATTGGATTGGAATAAAGCACTCTAAACATTGCCAAAAAAAGGTGCTTCAATGCCATGCCATTTAAGGGATTCAAACATAAAATTCCATTCAACTCTATCGAATGCTTCTTCAGCATCAAGGGCATCTGCAACAAAAGGGTAATTCGAGCTACAAATATGATCAATAGAATTTAGAATCAAACTTATATTGGCAGAGCAGAGCCTACTTTTAATATAGCCTACTTGATCTTGTTTAACTAGTTTGGGTAATACCAGTAAAAGTCTATTGGCTAAGATCTTTGCAAAGATTTTACACTCCGTATTGATAAGGGAAATAGGTCTATAACTTTGAGGGAGTTTCGGGATCTTTACCAGGTTTGGGGAATACGATTAAAATAGCTTCTAAGAAAGATCCTTTGGCTTTATTATCTTGAATGAATTGAGAAAAAAAATCATCGAGTTTGGGTATTAACACATCTTTAAATTATGTGTAGAAATCACTAGAGTATCCAGGGGCTTTACCTTTTTTAAGGTATTTGATGGCTTTATAAATTTCATTGATGTAAATGGGAGCATTGAGCAATTGTAGATCAACTGATGGGTACAGAGAAGGAGGGGGATCTTTAAGAAATGTTTGTAATAGTTTGTTATTAGAAGACATTTCAGAAGTATATAACTTCTTATAAAAATCAGAGAAGACTCCAGCAATTTCTTTATCTGTAAACTTTCTATCACCAGTACAATCTTTGATAACTGCAATCCTATTTTTCTCCTTTTTATGCTTTAAAAACGATGCTAATGACTTGCTTGAATGGTTAGATAGTTGATACATTTTTGCATTATATTTAAGGAGATTGTCACATGAGTATTGGGTAACTGTTTTGTTATACTGAACTTAAAGTTTAACGATGGAGTTCAGTATTGTTTTAGAATTATTATGTGAAAACTGAGATTCAAGAGTTTTAAGCTCTTTTAGTATATTTTCTGTTTCTAATTTAATCCTTTTATTTTTATTGGCTACATAGGAAATAATATGCCCTTGCATAAACAGTCCCAAATATTCGAAACTGAGGTATCTTTACTTACATTTTCAGAAGAGTAATAATTATGTTGTTGAGATATAAAGGAAGTAAATGCCTCATCCTTGAGCAAGGCTGAGTTAAATCTCCATCTATTGGGGGTCTGAGACTTTAGCAGCAAAGTTATTTGTAAGTGATCAGGGGCGTGATCCGATAATGCTATACAATACATTTTGGCATCAACAATAGAACTTAAAGGGGGGGTTGGAGATAAATATATAATCTAATCTAGATAGAGTTTTGTGAGGACTGGAGAAGAAAGTGAATTCAGAGTCAGATGGGTGAGTAATACTCCAGGTATCTATGAGGCATAATTCAGAAATAAATTTGATAAATTGCATATGTGATTTTGCAGGTTTATAGCAAACATTGGATTTTCTATCTATGTATGGATCTATAATTTCGTTGCTATCTCCACACACAATCAAATTATTAGGGTTAGAGAGAAAGATGTGATTTTTAAGTTGTACCCAAAAAGACATAGGTCTGCAGAAATTAAGAACAGTAAACTCAGTGGAGTCAATTAGAAGTTTAACCCTTACCCATCTACCAACATCATCAGATTCATTTGCTAATAATTGACAATTAAGTTTCTTGCTTACTAGGGTAATAACACAATTTTTCTTCCCGTAAACTGCACTAGAGAAGACCTGACCAACCCTGTGGCGTTTGAGCTTTGCCGCCTCTGCATTGGAAAGATAAGACTCTTGAATACATGCAATGGAGGGTTTGGTTCCATTAAGGTGGGATAGAATTGATTTTCTACCTTTTAATAGGGTTATGTAACCCCTTTACATTCCATGTTGTTATCTTGAATTTAAAGGATTATGGTGGCATAGTAAGACTGGAAATAAGCTTAAAGATAAGTGTAACAAGAGAAGTATAGAAGATATTTCAAAATGTGTGCAGAGCCATAAGTTATGTATCATCTTCAATAAGGCAATCATTTTCATATATGCACTCAGCAAAGATACACAAGGAGAGAAACACAGAGGAAATGAGGTGACTAACAAAAATAGCATGGAAAACAACAAACTAGAAGAGAAAAATACTTTAGTGACCATAGTGGCTAAAAAGAAATGGCCACTCCAAAACATGCTAAGTGAAAAAGGTGTATAATTAGGGGGAGGAATAGCCTTCGAAGGAGATGACTTCACACCCCACTCTGTAAAAAGTAAAAAAGAACAGAAGACATAGCAAAGACAAATAGTAGATAAGAATGCCTTAGTAATGTTCTTCTGGTAGGTGCTTTCGACATATCCATGTCATGTTTCCTCTGATTTTGAATGAAATGTGTCAGGGCAATGGGATCTTGAAAGGAAGATATATGGCCATTGAGGGTCACTTTGAGGATAGCCAGATGTATAATACTGTATCTAGCATTGAGCTGCTTAAGAGCAGGTCTAAGAGCAAGGAGCTCCTTCCTTCCGCCCGCAGTGGTGTTAGATACGTCTTGTGTGATAAAGAGTTTCCTGCCTTTCCAAGTTAGGTGTTTTTTCAACTTGGCCTTCTCCAAGATTAAACGCACATGGGTATAATCTAATAGATTGAAAACCATTGTCCTTGAAGAGTTGTCGTTGGTGCTATTAGAGGGTTGCACAGGGATATAGGGTCCAATACCATGTGCTCAATATTCAGTTTGGTTGATGGCGGAAGTTCAGAAAATCTTCTAAATAAAATAATCAACCAAAAAAGATATATGAAGAGTTGAAGAGTATTATTTGGACACAACCTCACAGATTGAATAAAAAAATGAACAAAAGAAACAAGTGGTTGAAGTTTCACAAAGTAATATTTACTACATATAAGGTGTCTCCAAAAAGCCCAGTGAGAGATTTAATAAGCATTTTTGCCTGGAAGTTTCAGAGGTTTCATTAGGAGACTATTAATGAACGAAATTGGATCTTCTCCTTCAATTCCTTCCAATAATCCAACAATTCGCAAGTTGTTTCTCCTGTTGCAATTTTATAAATTCTCTGTGCACTTTTGTAGTGATATAACAGTGTTTTCAAGTGCTTGCACTCTTCCAGTGATATCTTCAGCTTTACTAACCCGTTGCCCAACCTCAGCGATTCTTGCTTCAAACGCAGACCATTTATCATCCGTTGCTGTAGCTTATGATTAGTAGCCTTCCTAAAAAGGCTACACAGCCTTTACTTCCATAAGTATGGCCTGCATGGTAGAATCTGGTGTGTCTTCTTAAGGTGTTGGTGATTCACTTTTCTGCCTCTTATTTGAGGTGGAGATGGGTATTTCTTTGACTTCAGGTTTTTTAGAAGCCATACTGATGAAAGTTGATATATTATTACACTGCACACTTGAGTGAGAACTGATTTGCAGCACACCTTCATTAAGCTTTGATACAAGATAGCATTAATTAAGCATATATCGCCTCAGTGTGGGATTGATATGTGCAGTTATGGAGTTAGAATGATAGAAACTTGAAAAAAAGATTCTAAATATAGTTAGAAAGTTCCAGAAATGTCCATTCAAAATTAATAGTGCCCTCCCATGAGAAGTTAAAATACCATTATCTTAGTTAGAATGGTAAAGGAAGGAATCACAGTTATTATATAAACATTGGGCAACCAGTCAAACAGGTACCTGGCTTTAAACCCTCAAGAACATGCAACTGCTTCAGCTATGACAGTACCGTACTTTAGTGTGAGGGAGTCATCATTTACTTACTATTAGCACAGAGTTAGTAATATATGTTGAGGTATTGTAGTGTCCATTGTAAAGAAATATGACAAATTCCCAATGTTCTTTAGGTGAGCTTAGCAGATCTGTCACTTACAAAAATGTAAGGTAAAGCTTTGCATGTACCTTTAAAACATTGTTTGTACCCTTAAAAGTGGAGGATATGCCTTTAAATGACTTAGGAACAGTTCCAGGCCTGTGTTGTGAAGAAAACGTCACCGGTCTCTTCAGCAAGTCTTCGGCTGAGCGCGTAGCCCAGCCAGCTGACAGGAACGTTGGCTCATGCGTCACGGGACTTCCTGGTTTGACAGGCCTGGCTGCACCCACGATACAGCTCACATAGCAGGATGAAACGTCAGGCACACGGAGCGCCGCAGACCACCAGGAAGGTTTCTTAAGTAAACGGCTATAATTTTGTGAAGAAATTCCCTTCACCATGAGTTAATAAAGGGGGATAAAGTATTTACGGGGCTGTAGCGCATGTATCAGTCAGCCATCCTGCACGGCACTTGGCCACGCCCCCCATGCTTTACTGTGTTGATCTCTGAACTTCTATTGTATTATAATACCAGAAGTGAGCCCACCCTTTGACTAACAATTTTATTTAAAAAAGTCTTTTAAAAAAGTCAGTCAGCTCAACCCGTGGTTATATTAAAAAATAAACAAATTAAAATAAAATAAAAATGGAAAGGGCTCATGTTTATCATGCATGGAAATTGGCTGGTTCTGTGATGCAATTTGCTTTGAGATGTCAGCTATTTGAAGCTATATCCATGGCTACAGAAAGCTTTTCGTTGCAAACTCAGTCCCTGAACCTCCTATAATTCCCAAATTTCACTTGGTGTCCTCCAGCAACCTCCCCATCTATAGACTAAACGCATTTGCAATTATTTTAACCTGCAAATAGCTTTTTAAGTGCTTTTCTTTTTCTGTTATCCTCGGCTATAACCATGGTTATCTCTTGATCTAGAGTAAAACAAGACGGCGACTGTTTCATTTCTAATAAAACCCGGTTTCAGGTAAATCCCCCAAGATATAGCCATCTAGTTTTGGGAAGGGGCACCTTTCCATCAAACATTTGAATAACTACTGCATGGAATAACACCAAACCATGCATGGATCACGAGTTAATGCTTTGTGTGTAAGTTGTTTCAGACCTGGTCCAAATCCGTCCAGTAGTTTGGGCTATGAGCTTTTACAAAAAAGTACTCTGTTTGTATATGGAAAAATGAATGTAAAGTAGGCCGCGCTTTTGGAAAAAAATGTGTTGTCTTCTTAATAAGTTTTTTTATTTTTTAACAAATCTTTACAGCACTTTGCAGTCTGGGGTCAAATATTTTACTCGAATCAAATGTTATTAACAACAGAATTTTGATGGGTTCCTATTGAAGTCTGACTCACCTTAACTATAGGGCGGCTATCGCAGACCTATGATGGATATATATATATATATATATATACATATATATATATATTACATGGACGCGGTAGCGTCCATGTAGTTATGGTTAAGTTGGTGTTTCTATAGGAAGAGCATTTTTTGGGTGGCTTATAACTTCGCTCCCTCTGGACGAATCCTCAACAAACTTTGCAAAAAAAAGTATATGGCCCACTCTGAATTTTTTTGCAAAGTGCAAAGTTTGGAGAGGTTTGGTCCAGGGGGGGCAAAGTTATAGGGGGGGTCGCAAAACTTTTGTTTTTTCCCATAGACGTAATGGGAAAACACTTTGCGCACGCCTACAGCCCAAACCACTGGACGGATTTACACCAGGAGCAGGGGCTTGGTCCAGAAAGCGTGCTTTTTCGAATTTGGTGTAAATCTGTCCAGTATTTTTTTTTAAAATGACCAAAATGTAAGGCACAAAAATTAGTGATTTCTCCATTCGCTCCGCAGATGGATTTCCCGGTTCGCTCCGCGGACAGTGCCCTGTTTGGCTGAGCAGCTTGCGCGATGTGTAAGAGTGTTTGGGGAGGGTGGGGGAGTATGAGATAGGTGCAATGTTGTATTTTTTTTATGTGCTAGACGCTTTTGTTGTGTTCGATTTTGTCTGCGGACAACACGGCTGTTCTGAAATGTTCGTAAATAAACAGAATGGATTTGGTGTTCTAAGAACACTCGCGGTGTCCTGAAATGTTTGTACATAAAGAAAATGGGGCTGTCCTGAGGACGCTGTCCGTATCGTCCTCTGGCAAGTTGAATGTGTTCTAGGAACTTCCTTGTGTCCGCGAACATTAAAATGGTTGCAATGCTTGAATTTATGGGTGTGATATGCTGCGGTGGTTGTGGCCAGGGTATAGAAAGTTGGGTGCATGGCCATTTGGCCATGCACGCAAGAGTCTATGCCCTGGCCACAACCACCGCAGCATATCACACTCATAGTGGCTTATAACTTTGGGTCAAAAAATTTTTTATAAGGAACAATGTTATAAGCCAGCATGGGTTTGATATGCTGCGATGGTTGTATTTATCATGTTATACTTACTATTTGCTTTAGTAACGGGAGTCCATGTTTTTCTTGTTCATTTCTGTAATAAAAGAAAATAGCATGTTAGTATTAGTATTTTATAAAGACTTATTACATTGTACAAGCAACATTTTCTTCTTTATTTTGACCCTCATATTTAGTAGATGACATACCAGAGTACTGTGCAATTTGCTCAGTTTCTGTGTTTGTTGCTAAAATCATTGGGTCTGTGGGAGAAAAAAAAATCAATGGTGGATTAAAAAAAACCCTTTTTCTGTTATGCTACAGTTTATTTGTTTGTTTGTTTTCAGTGTTTACTTGTTGTTTCTGGCTAATGCTTTGTACATTGGATTGTTCTAGTTTTTGGGAGCAGTACGATATTAGGTATTTCTTTGAATATTGTACAAATTTGGAGCAGTTAGATACCAGTAGGCATATTCTAACTGTTTGTTTTTTGATATAATTTCGTGGTATTGATTTATCTGTTTGGATATTTCTAAATTTTGGGACAGTTAGATACCAATTGGCGTATTCTAACTGTCTATTTTTTTCTCTATTTGAGTGGTATCAATTTATCTGATTAGTTGTTGTAGCATCTTTGGGCAGTTAGATAGCTTTTGGAATATTGTGACAGTTTATATTATTTTACTACAAGTGTACTTAAGGTTTAAGTACAGTTTAGTTATCAAATTTTGGTTTTAAGAACATTAAATAAGTGTTTGTAAGATTTGCTGGTATACTCTGCTTTAGAGTAATGGTACTATCATTACATTCAAACCATCCACATTTCTTTTTTATATATGCAGTGTAGTGCCCTGAATTGGTTGTGGCTCCTGCGTGGTAGATTATACACATTGTTGTGAAGGTTTTCCTACCAAGTGATATTTGACCATGTGTGAATTCAGTCAGCTTGCAGTTGATTTTGGTACCATCTGCATTGTAACATAGAAGCATTAGTATTACGTATATACTATGTGTTTGTATTACTAACGTGGAGCGATTATCTGAATTGCAGGTCGAACATAATCTACCATTGTTTGCATTTTGTACAAGTTGCTGAAATGGAACGGATTCACAATTAGGTATTGATATATACACAAAGCGTTCATTGGGGATTTGTTCTTGTGTCCCATTGTTACAGAGAGTGCATGTATGTTTCCACATGTATGAAATCTGAAAGATTTCATTTATAGGTATGTTTTTGTTTTCCAGTACTAACAGTAAGTACATTAGAAATTCTTGTGGATCTTCCTGTGAGTTTATAGCGAATTTCACCATTCCAGCACAGTAGTCCAATTGTTGTCTTATTCCATAAACAATATACGTGTTGTCATGATTGTTTGCTGCATTTCTGTGAAGTACTAACATTTGCAAACACAATGGGTCTGTACTGTGTAAGTAAATGTTCTCAACAATTGGTGGTAATTGAAATAGAATATTCATTGCTACATTTGTGTAGCAACTTACACCAACTATATTTGAGAGTTTAAATGGACCAGGTAGTTCTGTATCTGACCGCTTCATTTGGAGTTTGTCTTCCTTCTTTGAATAAGTACCTAGTTTACTTTCCCTAATTGATTCTTTTTTGCTTGTGGCACTTGATGAAGTATTACTTTCTTTTACTCTCCTTGGAGGATTTGCAGTGACATCCTGTTGCTTTTCTGTTTGATTTATTTTTCTTTTATAATGTTTTACTTTTTGTGGAACCGAATATGTGTTTAGATGGGGCGTGTATAGTGAACAAAGTCTATTGTATTCTAAAATGCAAGGAATATCAGTGTTTATTTTACTTGCATCAAAGTTGATTAGAAATAGACCGTCAAGTGTACGTAAGCGTGATAGTGCTACGTAGCTCATGTCTTCTTTAAAGACTGTGTTGCCAATGTCTATCGTTGCTTTGTCTAGGGTAAGACCTTGTGATTTATGAATGGTGACTGTGTATGCAAGAGTTAGAGAAAATTGTTCTCTGCGTACATAAATGTCTTTGAAGAGAAGGAATCAAGCTGTTGAGCGTTCTATTCTTTTTACTTCTGAAAGTTTGTCAAAGAGAATATTGACAAACTGAATTTTGTTGTCACATGGGTATGTTTGAAAGCCAACAACTGTACCCAGTGCTCCATTATCTAGTCCTTGGTCCACGTCAAGGTTACGTTTCAGCATTACTCTGCAATTTAAGGATAATTTTAATATCTTTTCCAAGCCTGCTGTGTTTGAGATTGATTTTTCTAAACTATTTAGTCTTGTTGTGGCTTGGTCACACATGGGCAGTGTCATTCCATGTACATCTAGTTTGTCTGTGGCGCTAATTTCCATTATTGGTTGCATTTCTTTACTTAACATTATTTCATTGAATTTGACACAGTTGCAAGTGTTGGCATTAAGGCCATAATTTTTGTGGGCTAATTGTTCCATAACATCTGTAGCACATGCATTATCACCATAAAGTGCATGAATGTGCCTGGTTTTCAATATTGCTTCTGCTTCTATAGAACGTATACCTACTCTGATACTTTTTAAGATGTTGGAATAAGTGAGATCTGCAGATTTGCACATGTTTTCTGTTAATTCTCTGTATTGGAAATGTTGCCAAAGGTTGACATTTCCAATGCTGCCAACAGTTTTACGGCAGAGTTTGCGTCCTAATGTTTTAAAAACAGGCTCACCTTTTACTGGTGTCAATTGAAGAAGATCTCTGAAAACAATAATGTGTTTTCCTGCAAAGAGCTCTTCATAGTTTGTTTTGAGTACTTCTTGTAATCTGAGGTGAATCAAAGCCAACATTAGGTTGGACACCATGCTCACTTCATCTATTAGTAGCATTTTCATTTGTTTCAGTACTCTGCGTAGTTCCATTGCAGCTTCTACAGAAAGTTTGTAATAATCTAATTTGTTTTTGTGTTCTACTGGCAGGAGCAGAAATCGGTGTAAAGTGACACCACCTATGTTGTAGGCAGCTAAACCTGTGGGGGCAGTGACAACAGCTGACAGTTTGTTGTTTGTCAATTGTGGAAGGAACTTACTGATGATTTTGATTAGGAATGTTTTGCCAGAACCAGCTTCACCATTGACATACAATAGTATAGGTTTGTAATTTTGACAGGTGCATTATTTGTTTTCATGTTGTACACCATGTGCAATTTATTTTGTTACTTCTTGAAAAATGCTACGTTGCTCATTGTTTAGCTTTGATTGTAGTATAGTTAAGTCTTCTTTATCTTCATACTGACACATGGTGTTTTCTACTTCTATCATAGCTAATTCTGCCTCATTTGTTATTAGTGGATCTCCCAGTGGTTCTTGGCTTTCTGTGACAGAAGGTTGACTACTGTCAGGGTGTCCTTGTCTAGTTGGGCCTGGAGTTCTTCTTCGTGTTGCTGTTCATTGTGCAACATTATTTTGTACTGTGCAAAGTTTACATCAGTTATACTGCTTTGATTTGCTTTGAAAGCGTCTTCATATGAGTCATAGTTATCTAGTATTTCTTCTTCTTTTCTCCATGGTTTAAAGAGTTATAGCAGGGACATGTAATATACTTTTTTATGTTGAGGAGTCTTTAATGACACTTTGATATGATTAATTAAATTTGGTTTGGTGAGTTTTACTAAACTGCCTTCACAGTTTGTCACTTTGTATTTACGGTTTTGTTCATCAGGTTTTATATTATTTTTGTATGTGTAGTTTTGGGCTATGTGGTATAGACACATGGTTTCCAAAGTGGTACTCCTGTTTGGGTAGTATGTGTCCAATAAATTGTTTTTTAAAATGTCTTGGCTGTTGGGATCATGTTTGGCTATTGTTTCTATATCTTTGTATGATTTTAGAACTCTTTTTCTAGATTTAGCTGGACCAAGACTTAACCATACTATATTTTCAGATTTACCATACAATGCAGTACCAGTTAATCAATCAGCTGCTTCATAGGATCCACATTCTCTAAGGGACAGCATTTTTTATGCCCAAGCTGTATAATTTCTGAGACACTGTTTTATCTGATGACAGGTCATTGCAGAGGTCTTGGAGCTCTGTCTTTTCTGATTTGGTTAAGTATGCTGTGACATATCGTGCCACTGCAGTAGAATTGTCTGCAATGTACTGCACATCTATGTTTGCATTCCATAAGAGGGCAATGATTGCATTGTAATCATTCATATATTTTTCTTCTTCTTTTCTTTTTATGCAATATGTATTTTTAGGTGACTTACCTTTAACACTATGTCTAACTGAAGACCAGGGGCGCCTCCAAGGGGTGGCCAGGGGGGGCCATGGCCACCCTTATAAAAATGCTGGCCCCCCCATCGGCCACCCCATGAAAAAGCAAAAAAATACACTTTTTTTTCTTCCCCTCTGAACTGTGCATGGACAATAATCACATGTGCAGTTCAGTGTGAACACATTTTTTTGTTTGTTGCCGCAGCTCACCACCCGCGATGGACTGGATCAAGCCACATATGATGGTGGCCCTACCCCCATTGATCGCACAATAAACACAGCCTGAGTGCACGCATTTGTTTTGGCTTGCACTTGCAGGCTTTGTTCACTTCCAGGCACTGAAAAGGAGACCTGGGCTGCGGCGCTGAGGGATCGAGTGGTTGTCCTAGGCAAGCACTTCAGAGTTGAGGTATGTGGCACCAGGGGTGGTGCCAGGCATGGGCGTGGGAGGGCTAAAGTCCCCCCCCCCTTCTGCAGATGCCTATTTGCCATGCACAGGCCTGCTCGCTTGACCTCAAGCCGGCGCTCTCCACACCGCTTTATTTTCTCCTCACAAAACTGATTGTGGGGGAGGGAGGAGGCGTTAAAATGTAACAAGCCCATTATTATTAAATAGAACAATTGTGAAGGTGAGACGCCCCTGGAAGAAGAGAGTACCTGCTGGCTGCGAGATGCATGCTGGCCACCTTAGCAGGATAATCGGTGTCTCTTTCAGTGAGGCCATTCTCCTTGTACCCATCGTGAAGAGTACACCCTTTGTCAAAAACGTGTTGCTGCGGTGCCTGCCGATTGAAAGAGCAGCTTTTTAAATTGTATCTGGCCTACGTGGCCAGACCATGTCGTATGCGAACCCTGCCACGTCGTCATTTGCTGCCATCATTGCTGCCTATCCAAAAACAGGGCCCCTCCTGTCACAGCCGTCCCCTGGACTAGAGGCCCATGTTCGGTGACCTTTAATTTCTACCCCCAAATACCTTTGCCCTTCTACCTGCCCATTCGACAGGTGGGAGGCATTTCACTGCCCTACTCTCCACACAAGACACATGATTGCTGCCCACCTTCACCCCACCCTTGACCGAGGCCAGCACTGCACTGCCCTGATCTCCCTACACAATTCTGCTCTCTTCACACACGCAATTTCTTTATACTTACACCTCCTTACGCAATGCCGACCATTCTGTCACCACCCAGAACAAATGAGCTCCTAGGCCTGTTGTGCACAGCTAAATTTGGTCCCTCTATATAGGACTTCTAGAAACATTTAAATTAAATAACTATCAACTTTCCCACTAACAGATGTGACTCCCCTCATTCTTGTGCGCTCTTCAGAATGCTGCATTAAAATAGAAACGAGCACCCCTCTCTAATGCTTCAGAGGATGACAGTGTCCATATTACTTGCCAATATGCTTCAATACACCAAGTCCTTCCCTTCCTTGACATAGTCCTTACAACTTGCGGCACTTTCACCTCTCGAGTCACCTTATGTAAGCAAATAGCTTTCAAATAATACTTTAGTTTAATTCAAATGCGGACTCCAAATAGCACTCCTCCCACTCCCAGAATGCTCTCTTTGGCTAGAAAGCTCCTAAGCATGTGCACAGGCTGGCAGCATTACTTGGCAGGGTAGCAGGAGGATTTGGAGTAACGCGAATCCCCTGTGGACACTATAGCACCTTCCTCGCCCCAGTTGTAGATATATGAGGCTATAGCAAGCACCATTAAACACACACACTGGAAATGCTGCAACACATTTGCTGAAGACCAGATCCTTAATGAGCAATGCTTTCTGAGCTCAAATGAAGTCCAACAAAGTCTACAACATGAAATGTGTAACGCTTAATGAATGTTAAGGGACACATGCTTACATTGTGGCCCTGCAGATTTTGGGCACTGATACACACCTCCTTTCTGCCCATAAAGCTGCAATGCCACCCGAGTAATGAAATTGGATCACATCAGGTAGTAGAACTTTCTGGTGTCCTTAGTCCAACACAATCATTTGCTTTGCCCATCTGCCTTTGATAGTAGTTGCATGTTTCCAGCTCCATTTCCCTGGAACAAAAGCTACTAACAGTGTGCCAACAGAGCGAAAAGGAGCAACCCTGTGTAAATAGATGGCCCTCCCTAGGTACAACATATGAGGCAGCCCATCAGGGCAGTTTTACAGACTGAAAGTAGGGAGAATATGCTTCAGTGATATATGAAAGGGCATTTACTAGCGCACAAACCCAGAGTAGAAGTCATTTCAGATGAGGCTCAGAGGAAAGAAGGGCCCCCCAATTTCCCTAAGCAGTGAGTTGAAGTAATAGCCACTAAATAAATAGTGCCATAAATGACAAAAGCTGCAGGTGCACCTTTTGCA
This sequence comes from Ambystoma mexicanum, assembly GCF_040938575.1. Taxonomy (NCBI): domain Eukaryota; kingdom Metazoa; phylum Chordata; class Amphibia; order Caudata; family Ambystomatidae; genus Ambystoma; species Ambystoma mexicanum. The sequence goes on from NC_090931.1 coordinate 157,896,100, forward strand.
GAAGGGTCTAGTCGGGAGACTCACACTGTAAGTGCATGGCATGTTTTACTGCCATTTTTGGGCAATGGAAAGCCTACTTGAGTGTTTGTATGTGATGGTGGGGTTGGAGTGGGGATGGGTGGGGGAGAATACTACAGTGGGGCTGGACTGGCAGGGTCTTACTGTGGCATGGAATGTTGTACTCGCATTAAGGTCAAAGGCAACATGAGTGTTCTTACATTGGGAGCGCATGCTTCCTTATCTTGACTTGGGTCTTTATTATTTTACTGGTGTTTAAGGTCAAAGGCAACATACATATTCTTGCATGGGGGAATATAACATGATGCGTGCAACATAAATGTCCTTATATGGGGGGATTTGTGTGATGATATGCTATTTATATAGCGCTTTCGCCAAAGCGATGTTCAGAGAACATTTACATCAAATGTATCACCCAGCTGAAGTTTGCACTCATTTAATGAGCTTTATTTATTTATTGCATTTATTGACAGCGACCAAACCCATACGTATCACGGCAGTGGTACAACTTGCTGAGCAGGGAAGACACTACAGTACAGAGTAAGAGAGGTAACAAGTTGCAAAAGCAACATAATAGTACGAGGTCCATATAGGAGGGTAGAGATCACAGAGATCACATTGAAGTATGAAAGACAGAGTTGGCCTTGCCTGGATTTGAACCTGCAAATCACACTCGGATTACAAAAGCATGCGCTCAGCCCGGTGAGCTATTTTACCGGCTTGCCAGCAAGAACATGTTTTCTTTCTGTGGCGTTGCAGTGTATTACTGGTGTTAAGGCCAAAGGCAACATACGTATTCTAACATTGGGGTGGGGGCATTCGTGCTGCCTGCAAGGCTATATGTTTTTTTACTGTGGCATGACATTTTTTATTGCCGTTAGGGAGCAAATACAACATGATGAGTGTTATTATATGTGGAGTGGGGGATTTTTGTAGCCAGCAAGGATATATTTTCTTAATGTGGCATGGCTCTTTTTTCACTGGCATTAAGGCAAAGCCAACAGGAGTATGTTCTTACATGGGGATTCTGGCGCGTATTGGGAGAGCTAGCATACACATGCTTTGTTATAGTATCGTTACTGGCATTATGGACAAAGCAAACATGATTATTGTCATATATGGAAATATTGGCATATATAGGTGCACCAGAAAGGACATGTGTGAGCACAATCAATATGAAAATGCTTTTTTACACTTGCAGAGTACTGGCATATAGCGGACAAAGGCATTATGAAAATGTGTTTGAAAATGTTCCGGTGCATTGTTGGTGGCTTGGAATCTAACACACTTTTCATGTCTTACCCTACAAAATCGATTGTAAACTAGGTGGTTTTTACCCAATTTATCACAAAGTGTACTGTAAAATGCAGTATATTTTAACACATTATTTAAAACCTTTTCTCAAGGGGACAAACCCCCTTTGATTGGTTCGCCCTCCCTCAATACTCTGTCACTCCTATGTATTTGGCTGGGGGCAGAACAAGTGCCCTTCCTTCTGCAGGCTCTTCTTAATGTGGGCCGTACTACATTAGCTCCAGGCCCCACTTGTTACAGAATAATGGCTACGCCTCTGGTGAGTTGGGGTGAAAGATGGATCTAATGGGCCAAAGGAAGGCGTGATATCTACTCAGCCTACTGGGCTTGCAAAGCGGATGTTAGGACGAGGGTGGTTCAGTAGCCCAATAGGTTTAATGTCCGGGCTCACTAACAGTTTTCAAAACTGCCATCCAGCTCCGCCAAAATGTTGAGGCTGGATCCGCCCCTGTTTGGCACCCTGTGTGCCACCCCAAGATTTCCTGTGGCCTCATCAGGCCACCCCTCTGAAAAATTTCTGGAGGCGCCACTGCTGAAGACATGAGGTTGTTCACTTGACCTGTATTTGTAACTGGTCTAGGGAAACCAAATCGGCATTTGGTGTAGTATTTCCCTGTGTTTTTGTATTTGCGATGAGAGTATTTGCCACATTTGTGTCTTTGGAATTGTAATATTTTTGCATGAAGATCACTATTTATGGAGCATCTTTAATCCATAAAAGCATGCGGACATGTGGTGCTAATCTGGCTTGGTATTCTTTTCTCCAAAAGAAGTGTTGCACTTCTCCAAGGGGAGGAACAGTTTTATTACAAATGAAACGTAGCATAGCTATGAAGCGATGGTGAAAATATCTTGAAATATTAACAGGATCCTGAGAACAAAGTTCTCCAGGTGTTAGTATATCTATGTTTGTTTTGTTTTCGTTTGATATGCGTAGGAAAGCATGTAAATCTTCCCATGCATATTCTGCACAACTTAATGTAACAATCCAAGTGGGTGGGCCAAGGTTTCTGATCATACAACGTACATCTCCATGACGTTGAAACCAGTACTCTTTAGTACCACGCATATTTGCTAATAGATTTGTAAGATTTGCTTGTAAAACCTCATCTTTTTGTTGAACTTTTTGTAATAATTGTGTAGCTGTCATATTTTGAAAGTGTGATCCTGATTTTAATATGTGTGCAACTCTGTAACATAAAGTTGCTAGTTCACTTTCTAAGAGTAGGTGGAATATGTATTCCACATTTTGTCGAAAACTGGGATCTTCAGAATACATTTGTAATGAGCGATATTCTGATGCTGATATTTGAATAGGTCTATCATTGTATCTTCCTCCTTTGCCAGTAGGAAAGAGTAGAGGAAAAGCACGTGTTTATATACTTTTTACCCATATGCTGATTGGTGATCCTTTTGTTTGACGCATTTGGTACGTTTCCGGTGCATCTTCTATGCTGTCATTAGAGTGCAATGGATGAACTGTATAATGGTCTAAAGTGTTTGATATTGTAGCAGGATCTATGAGCTCAAATTGACGAGCTTCTTGTGTCTCTTGAATTATTTAAGTTGTATCTTTTAAGTTTTCTTCAATATTAATTTCTTTGTAGTATTCATTATTCTCTTTAAGATATTGCAGGGCTTCTCTAACTTTATGTAAATCTACCAGTTGTTGCCAATATTTTTTGTCTTTTGTAGGTACTCCATTTACCAAGATAATTAGAGATTGTTGCATTGGACGTTGCATTCCTAGAGTGTGCACATTTTCTTTTAGATCTAATGGTAAATACACTAATTTTCCATGAATACCTTTCACTAATTCAGAGGGAGGTAATTTTGCAGTTTTTGGTTGAAGGCGTATTATTGCTTGAAATGGGTGCATTTTTGTTGGAATTATATCCACTACCAAAACCCCTTCAACAACGTAATTTATATGAGAGCATCATAATTCAAAGTTATTTGTGATAGCACGTGAAGGAGTTTGGTTGTTGTCAAGTTTTGCAGTGCAGTAACTGCAAAGTATTATGGGGTCAGTTATTTCATATTTGTTTTCTGCTATAAGGTAGAGAGCTAATTCAAACAATTTCGAATCTTCATTGGCTTCTATTTTGTATGATACGTCTACAGTTTTTGTGTTACTTTTATAAAAAGTTCTGCGGCAACATACACACATGTGATTTGGTACTTCAGCTGAAGTACTTTCAAATTTTAGTATTTCTTTTTTTCTATGTGTGTAGTGAAAGGTTGCCATGTGCAGAATTGTTACGAAGTTGGTTTACTGCTAATTCATCTTGTAAGTGGGTTTCACTTCCAAAATATTTTGTCTGGATATAGTCGATTTCTTCTAGTAGGTCTTTTGCTGTACCATGTAGAAGAAGGTTTTTTTACATTGGCTAGTGCTAAAGCAGGACTTTTAGCATAGTACAGTTTATAAACTAGATTTATTATACTTGCATAATATGTTGATATCCTTTTGATATCATGGAAGGTTGTTTTGCAAGTAGGTCCTGTAATGCAGGCCAATGAATGTCCTTGTAGTCCTGTGTACTTGCATACTGGACAAGCATCCATATTTTGCAGTAGTTTAATTTTGATTTTGTCTTTGCTTTTCACATATTGATTGAGGAATTGGCATAAAGACTTGAACATTTTTTGGGGAATGTTACACATTGACGTGCCTGGCCATTTGTACACTAGATGTTCTGATTCAGTTGAATGGAGGGGTAAATTTACGTTTTCAGGGCATTTTTTTGTAAGGAGTACTTCTTGTTCCATTATGGTATTATTAACATTTTCATAACCTCGACCACTGCTATGTATGGCAATTGTATTTGTTTGCTTTTGTTTGTATGCTTCTTCATTAAAGTATGGTTCTGTGCTTGTAGTGTGACTCCATTCACCTCCACAGATATTTAAGAAGTTATTTATGTTGAAATTTCGTTTATTGAGAAGTCTTTTTTGTAATTTAGTTATTAGTTTTGTTAGTGGTATCATTCTATTTAACACTAAAATAAATAACTTTCTTTTGAGAAGAATTGCACTGTCTATCAACGCTTCTAAGTTGATAAACTTCTTTTGAAGTGTTGAACCTGGTTTCTCTCCTGTTTTCATAAGATTTTGAAGGACTTTGTGATGGAACATTTTGGCTAAAATACTTTTCTTGGCATGCTTACTTTGTACTATATCAAGATTTATAGAAGAATTTTTATTTGTAGTGATAGTTGATTTTCTGATAATTGTTTTTGTGTTGTTTTACTTTTTGATAGAGGAGGCAAAGTTTTTGTACTAGAAACCTCTTCTGCTTCACTACATGACTGTATTAGCTGTTGTGTTTCAACTTTTTTTTACACATTCTGCTATAGATGGATGTTTATGTTGGAGACTTTTCTTTTCATTTGCTCTACTTCTGCATTCCTTTCTACGGAGTTGCTTTTTGGTAGGCATTCTTTAGGGCCTGTTGAAAAAAATACATGTGTGTTGTGTGCATGAGTGTTTGAGTGAGATGATAAAGATGTATGTAATGGTGTGTGATTGTGCATTGGGAAGTACAACTACAAGGGATGGGTATTCTTGAATTAATGTGTTACTAAACTGGGGTTCAGCTGACAGAAAAAAGTAAGCCAGTGGTTTGGAGAAGTATAAATAGTATATCTAAAGCTATACAATTAAAACAGTTGTTTGTTCTACAACATCTAAATTCTAGTGGCTTAGATGGGCAATTTGTGTGTCGAAAAATAGGAATTTGTGGGCCATTCTGCCAGTAAATCACTGTTTAAGACGGGGGGATTTTTGGTCAGAATGGTGCAGAATCTCTATTTTTAGGCACAGAAATAGCATGAATTAACCTTACAGTGTGTTTGAGTAATAATTCAAATATTATGGTAACATTCTACTTACTTTTTTTCTAAAATGAGCAGTTTGCTTCTTAGTTGTTCTTAGTACTTCAAATTCAGCAGCTTCTTTTCAGGAGAATGGTCTTCACTGCAATTGTAAAAGAAAGAAATTAGTAATTTGGTTTGTATATAGCACTGTTTTTAATTTAGACATAGATTTTTTAAATTGAAATGCTCAGCGCCTTCCACAAAACCATTAAAACAATTTATGACTAACTGTAGGAAAGAAAATATCTTTGCTATGGCTTGTGAAATTCATAATCTACCATTCTATGCCACTATTCCTGTAACTAAGCTTTTCCACGTAATAGTGAGTCAATGTCATAGCCTGCTTTCCCACGTAATAGTGAGTCAATGTCATAGCCTGCTTGTTCTATATAAATGTAAGTAATTATATAAAATAAAAAAATTAAAAACAATTATGTGTTTGTACAAATATTATTGTTTGAGTTTTGATCATAGAGTGTGCATGTAATTTTGTTTGATTATATGTAGTCTATATATTTGATTTCAAAAATGTTAGTTTAACATTATTTGCGTGTGTGTGTGTATGAAGAAATGAAACGGTATAAAGGTTTGTAGGTCACAGTTCATTTTAGGACAATGAAAAAATGATCGTAGATTCATTTTACAGATTATACAAGGTAAAAGTCGGTTACAAAATGTGTTCATGTGCTGTATAGAAAACATGCATACCTGTAGTTTGTGGTCATGCATATGGATATGGACGAAGCTGCAAGTAGAAATCTTGGAGACTTGTATAGTATTTCTCGTAGATCGTGCTTGCCAATGGCATGAGACTTGTACTCCGAGAGATTCACCGTACATTTGCAGTGTTGATCTATGATGATGTAGTTACATGTAGAGGTCTTGCATTTGATTGGTGGATGGTCATGTGATTTCTTAGTTACATCCAATGAGGGAATGGCACAGAGAGTGAAGTGGAATGGTAGAAGGGCTGTCCATGTTATGATATGTTCGCGGACATGACGGTAGTTCTAAGACACCGCGTATTACATCCAGGGAATTTGGGGTGGGGAGGCAAGCAAATGAGATTGAATGTAGCAAGGGATTGGTCAGTAAAGTTTAGTGAGTGTGTTGTGCTAGGAGAGGTTTTCTCAGATATTCTTTTTCCTGAGAGAAGAACAGATAGCTATGGCTGAGTGTTTCAAAAAACAGATTGTGTGGATTTTGGGAGACTCGTCAATACATTGGTTGAAGGTGCATGCAGAAAGCTGTGGAGTATCAATAGATCTTGGATTCACACACGTGGAAGTGCACTGGCATGGAGTGCGTGGAATGAAGTGGTTGGACTTGCTACCTCTCTGTGCAACTTTGAAGATAGAGGAACATCCAGACATAATTTTAATTCATTGTGGAGGGAACAGTTTAGGACATGTGTCTGGAATTTCTTTGCAATTTGCAATGAAAGAAGGACTTCAGAAGATCATGGACAGGTTTCCAAACTCCAAAGTAATTTTTTCACGGATTGCGCAGAGACAAATGTGGCTTCATTCTTTCTCATGTGGTCCACAAATGGAGAAAGCAAGGCGTAATGTTAATAAGGCTGTTTGTGCCTTCCTAAGAGATTTTGGCATGTCCTCTTTTCACAATGAAAATATTATGTTTCGTAGTGCATACATTTTTCGCAGAGATGGAGTCCATCTTACTTATGCTGGCAATCAGATTTTTCTGAGAAATGTACAAAATGCATTGCAACCTTTTTTAGAAATACAGCATCCATTTTGAAGTAGGTGTTAAGTATTTATAATTTTTGACATACAAACACCTCACAAAGGCTCTTTTCAGAGCCACCACTTCCTCCCAGAGAAAAATGCAATGGTTACAATAGGGTAGTACCCCCATTTTTTTTATGTTTGCGAACTGTCCACGGACTTTCAAGAAATACAAAGGCCCTGCTTTATTTATCTTCACCTCTATTTTTTTAACTGTGAAAGGCGGCTCTGAAAAGAGCCTTATTTTTTTTGATTTTTGTTATTTTGTATTTGTTTTGGTTTTTTATACACGACACACTAGGAGAGGAGGGCAGAGGAGGGTAAAGGGGGGACACTAACCACAGGGATAAGAAAGGGCGAGCTGAGAGAGGAAGATGTAGATGGGGTTTTGTTTGGGTAGTGAGCAGGTCTTCTCGTGCTGTGAGACGATAGTCTCAAAAGTACTCCGAAGTCGCTCCCCCCTGCAGATTACTCTGTCACAGTACATACATACAACTGTGACCCTCGAAATGTAAGGGTCATCACAATTCTGCATGGCCTGTGAGGCAGCTTGAGGAAGACGCTGTCCCACAGAGGTGTTCCTTGTGGTGACAGGATCAGAAACGGAGTATGAAGTAGAGGCAATCAACCTACTACGCTCTTCGCAAGGTACAACCTGGCGAATGGCCCCAGTGTGGAATGAGTTGAGGTGTCGCTTCATGGTAGTGGTCCGAAAGCTGTACGAACCATGCCTCCCGCGACTGAGTACCATTTTGCACTCATTGCAGGTGACACGGTTTGCACGAGCCTTAGGACCATTCCCATGAACGGTAAACAACCGCCACACCCAAAAATCACGCTGAGGGCGGGTAGTAGGGATTTCCTCTACCTCATTCTCGTCATCCTCTTCTTCCTCTTCTGTATCCTCACTTCTGTTCCCCACTTCAGGCCCTTGGGGAGATGGTGGTGGTGGAGGAGGTGGGGGTGGTGCTGAGGCAGATGTAGCACCAGGTGGCAATAGTGGAGCCATGGATGTCATCGTCTTGGAGATGGAAATCTCAAAATCTGCAAAGTGTGCAGCAAAATGCAGTGTGCTCTGTGGAATAGCCAAAAACACAATGAGAATGAGCTCTAGGGTGTGGTGTTTTATAGGGGTGCTTGTACGCGGTTCGCGGACATGCGCGCCGTCCGCAAGACAGATCGAACACCAAAAAAGGTTCAAAAAGTCACAAAAACTATGTGGGAACTTAGGATTAGTATGTGGGATTTGTGGTATGGTGAGTTTTTAATGAGAAATATTGTGGATTACTTGGAAATGTACTTTTAAACTGTTCGGGGACACAAACAGTGTCCGCATTCAGAGCACACGATCAGCGTGGGCGCGGTCACATGATTGCTTCGTGAGCATGTTCGCTAAGGAAGCGGCCGTCCGCAGGACACCCAATGTACGGACATTGCTTTGCGCATGCGCGTTGATGTTCTACGGACAGTGTTCACGTCCAGAACTAATTAAAAGTGCGTCACACGTAAAACGAACAGTTACGGACAGCCGTTTGTTCTTAGCACAGTTTAACTTACTTGCGAACAATACAGACAGACATAGCATCCCCAGCACACCTCCATTTTCATTTATTTACGAACAATTCAGGACACCACGAGTGTTCTTATAACAGTTTCAACTTGCTAGCGAACACTACGAACAGGCATAGTGTTCTTAAGGACACCTCCATGTTCGTGTATTTACGAACATTTCAGGACACTACGAGTGTTCTTAGAACAGTTTCAACTTGCATGAGAACATTACGGACAGATATAGTGTCCTCAGGACACTTACATTTTCGTCTATTTACGAACATATCCAAACAACCGCGCTGTCCGTGGACACCTAAATTGGTTTTAACAAAAAGAACTGAAACTAATTACAACACAATATAAAAAAGTAACTTTATTTGACATATATTAACAATTTATGACTGAGAAGGTGGGGCAGAAACGGAAACAAAAACAGGAGAATTAGGGATTTCAACATAATTGGGATCAGGTGAAGAAGGGATGGAAAGGTCATCAAAACGTTTTGGTCCATGGAGAGGATTTGGGGTTAAATGAGTGGGATATGGTAAGGGGGGACAAGTACAGGTGGGACAATGGTATCTTGTTGTTAGTTTTAAGTGATCTTCCACAAAGTTTTTTAAATTGGTAAAATTTGCCATAAGTTGGTCCATTTTTTCGTTTATGTGTTCCAGAGTGTTATCCACCGCTTCTTTTTCTGTAGTAGTTTCAATTTTTGTATGGTCTGTACAAAAAAATAGTATATGTTAAATGTATACAAAATAATATTTATTAATTGGTTTATATAGTGAAGTGTGTACCATTAGGTGCACTATCTTCTGACATTTCCTCTCATGGGAAATGCTTCTCTAGCCACTCCAGAGTACTACACATTTCTGTGAGAAAACAAAAAAGTAATATATTTTTTTTATCTAATACAGAAAGTTTATAAATATATGAGTAAAATGAAGTGCACTTACTATTTCAGGTAAGATATGTGATGAGTAGTCTGTACGTCTGGTCTTGCTCTTAGTTGTGGAGTGTCTGTGAGGTAATTATGTTGGAAGCCACTTTATCTTCTTTTGGTATATTCCATTTTAGAACATATTGTATTTAAATGAATGGTTAGTGTGTTACATATATGGATTACATTTCTTAAGTATTAGGACATATACTTTGTATGTGTGCTGCTTTGTAAATTTGTTAAATGTTCCTATGTTATGATATAACAATTACACATACCGCCCCAGAGTTTTTAGGTGGTGGTACTGTTGTCCGAACATGTCCGCGGACAGTCAAATTCAGTAGAAAGGGTTCAGTATGTTCCATATTACATGTACATAAAGTCAAAGTTATTATTGTTAAGTTGTGCTACAAAAAAACTATGAAATTCAGTAAAAAAACTTTGTTAAAGGGACGTTATGGTTCAGTTGCGCTACGAAAAATCTATGAAATTCAGTAAAAAAACGTTGTTAAAGGGGCATTATGGTTAAGTTGCGCTACTAAAAACCTAGGAAATTCAGTAATAAAACGTTGTTAAAGGGGCGTTATGGTTAAGTTGCGCAACTAAAAACCTATCAGATTCAGTAAAAAGGGACGTTATGGTTCCAAGTAAAACCGAAAAACCCCTGAAATTCGCCAGTTATGGTAAGCTAAGCAACAATAACTCGCGCCACCACCGTGCACTGCTAAGATTAACACCCAGGACATCAAAGATGACGTCACAAATGTCATTGATGACATCACTGATGACATCACATGTCTGGCTCCCCCTTTTTTCCTTTACTGACATATCTAGGCCACATGGTTTTCTTCAGTAACAGTCAGGAATTAAAAGTGGAAAAGGTAGTATATTTGTAGACTTATCCTTCAAGTATGTTCTTACAATAATTCCCTTAAGGTCCAGTCATATCATATGAAACATACATAGGGGAAGACACAAGCATGAAAGACAGCAATTCTTTCTGTGCATTAAAATTATCAGTAGAGTTATCAGCACTTTCTGATAGTTCTGTTGTTTTTTTATTACTGTACTTTCCCTGTATATGCACCTATTTTTATATCTTGTATTCACACTACTTTCCTTAGGGTCCAGTCACATCATGCGATATATATACATAGGATAAGTAGCAGCTTTGAAACAGAGCAATCATTTCTCTGCATAAAGGAATCAGTTAGGTTATGAACACTTTTTGCTACTACTGCTGTTTTTTTTCTTACTTCATTTTCCTTGTATATACTCATATTTGTATGTGGTGTTGTCTCTTTGTGTTTTGTCTATAACAATGCAATTATGTAGTAAGTGGGTTTTATTATCTACTTCTCACATGTTTCACAGTATGCAAAAGTCTAATAAGAAAACAGTTATCATTTGACTATTCAACATGGCAAGCTTATGAATATTGAACCTCCATCGTGTATGCTGCACACAATGCCTATGTTTCTACATGAGCACCTTAGTATACTGGATGGACTAATTAGCCATTGATATGACAACTTGAGTTGTCAACCCATTATGTGTACTTTAAGAAGGTACTCTTCCAGGATGTCTAACAGTAGACTCAATGATGCACACTGTATCCTTCATGCCACACTTTGACAAAGGGCCCCTAACGCAAACATTAGCATCATACACAGATACCTATGGAGGTATGAGTGTGAGGAATTCGACCAACCACATGGGGAGCACGGGTTTACCTAGGCTTTTTTGAATTTTTTAATTAAGTGGATCAACCTCGGGAAAATGTATGGCGCTAAAAAACAGTCATTTTCCTATGCTCACACCATAACAAAAGCATCAACTTGTGTACTCTGGCATGGACACAGCCTACAGGCAAAGTCTGCCCTGCCATATTTAGTTGAAATGCAGAGGAGGGCACAATGTCATCTCCAGGAGGGGGAGGACAAACCTACACCCTGCCATGGACAACCGGATTAACTGACACAGGCTCCATGTAACCACCCTGCTCTTTTGTTCGGCCCTGCAGCTGGAGGCAGCGATTTACATAAAAATAGAGGGTACTTTAAACAGGCCCTCACAGGGCTTGGCTGCAGAGGATAACAAAGGAGGCAGAAAACCCAACAACCTATCATATGTAACTGTGTTAAACTGAAGTCAGCTCCCGCCCTCAGTATCAATTACCCCATTCATAAGATACCAACACGTGGTTTACTGAAGCAGTAGAGTCTGGTCTCTCAGCATTGTGAAGTGAGCACTGCCACTTTAATCAGGAACCACAGGGAGATCCATTAACCGGACAGACTTTTTGATCACAGGAGAGAGGCAGCTGGGTAGGACTAAGTAGCACAAAGAAGTGAGCACAGAGCTTTTTCTGTTGAGTGGAGGTTTCTGCCATCTTGATTCTGGGGGACCCCTGGTTCCTGTTCCACCCCTTTACCTTTTCCGGTTGCAAAGCACGCTGGTTATGACCTCACGCACATAGAAAATTGTTGGTAGGGACCCCAGGATTAGTTCACTAAGGGAGCCTTAGCCTACACCAATCACTGTGGCCCACTTGGCTTAAAAGAGGACTGGAGCCCCTCTTTAAGCAGGTCATCTGAAGAATTCACAAGAAGAAAGAAGAACTCACCCTGGACCCTTAAATCTTCAGCCAGTGAAGGAAGGTAGAGATATCCAAAGAGGGAAGCAAGATCCCTCCTCAAACTTCTCCCAGGAAACAGAGGGAGAAACAAAACTCAGAGGATACTCCACTCGCTCCTGAATTGGTACCAAGTCAGCACGCAGCATGCCCTGCTAGGCTCTGCATCAAGCTTCCTGCTGAGCGCTAAGAACACCTGCAGCACAATGTATATTGTGGTTCTGTCCCCGTGGTCTTTCCCAGAAGGGCCATAAATACATTTTAAAATCTGATTACACCTTTATGCTAAAGCTGATAAATCTTAACAAAAATGTTGTGGTTACTTACCAGACTGACTACCCTCCAGTCAGTATCCAGAGTGCATCCCTTTTCCTTCTTTGAAACTGCCTGTCCTATGTATTCCTTTACAGAGTGGGTTGTATTTCGTTGTGTTTTTAGACTGTCTGTTGTGATATATAAAGTACATGTTTTTAATACAACCTTGACTGGACACTCCTTTTATCATTGGGTAATAATTGTATTTTCTTTGTGTTGCAACTAACCCCTTGCAGAGATAAGCCTGCCGTTCCGTCCACCTTATCAATATTGGACAAGGAGGTTTATAATTTGCTTGTTTTTCCAATCTGTTCGGATCCCTTCTGGTGTGGTAGGGGTGTGGGGCTGATTAATTGTTTAGAAACCGATATTCACCCCTTGACCACTGGTGCCTGGAAGTTGATTTGTCACAATGAGACATATATACATCATTACCAGAAGATAAGAGAATAATCCACCTGTGTAACCATAGGTCAAGAGAAGAAGATATTCCAGTATTTCCAACTCACTGGTTGGTGTTTGACAGAAAAAGGGCCATGTAAGCAGTGTAAGGCCTATCAAGGCAAACACTTGGCACAGTTCTTGGGCTCCAGCTAGAATACAAGCAAGCAATACGTCAGACTCATAACAATCTGTGGGAGGTTTGACCAGATATGGAATGTTTAAAATGAATCATGCACAGTGTCTTGTTACTCTGAATGAAGTGGAACATAGGGTGGCGGTATTGTGGAAATGTCAGCTGACGCCTCTACCACTACAAAAGGACCGACAATGCCCATTCAACACACATAGGAAAAGGTCATGGCTAAAGAAGAGGAACATGGCATAGTACCAACTGTCCTTCCTGATGAAAACCATGTTTTCTCCCAGCAAGCTACTTCGGATCCGTCCAAGCCATTGTCCTCGCCTAACTGGAGGCTGACGATGCTTGTCTTGAAAGCCTCCCGATGACCACCTTAGTTCCACAGAGAAATGTTCTACATGCTGCAGCACCCCTCATGAAAGGACACCTCAAATTCACCTACATCACACCAGCCCTTATCAATCTGCATAGGTTCCCGTTGCGTTCATGCACGCTGCAGTATCTTCAAGGCAGTCATCCTCAAGTCTCCCAACTACCTTGCAGCGAAGCTCAGGATTTCTGGCGGCCAGCGCTCCACCAGAAGCCAGGAATTGAGCAGACTAAAACAATGCAGCTGTAGGAAAGAAGGGCCCAGGAGACAGGCCTTCTCTGTCTGCATCCCCAGACTCTGGAACCTCCTCACTGTCAACATACGACTCTCTCCACATTTCTGCAATCCAGGAAGCAGCTGAAGACCTTTCTCTTCAAGTGCATTCTCCTCTTTATCGTCTAGGATTTTACCCCTGGACCGTACCCTCAGGAGTGCTCTATGCACCCCCGGCCTTGTAATGACCCTTCCCATTGCCTGCTCACTGCAGGCAATGCAAGCCTTCAGCCCTCTGGTATGGCCCCTCTACTGTACCCCCTTCTATGTGTATTGCCTCCTGGTTCCTATGTTTACCTGGCACTAGGCCTCTGTTGCAGGCACCTCAGCATTGTCACCCTCCGCACTGCATTGCTCAGCCCCTGATCCTATGCTGTACCCCTTATTACTGACTCCTTCTACTTGTAGTTTCCGCTATTACTATGTAAAGTGCTCCGTTGCTTTACGAAGCTAGATTAGCACTCAATAAATCCCCAAAAACCAATAAAAAAGGTAATGATTCGGAGAAAGAGCCTGTAGATCAGATCTGATGATATGTTATTTATAACGCACTTAATACCCAGAGGTTTCTAAGCGCGGACCCAGGGATCGAACCTGTGCTGCTCTGTGTCTACTTGCTTCCAAGGCGAGCACGTTACCCCAGAGCTATCCTCCCGAGAGCTGAGCATGTGCATCTTCAATGATTAAGAAGAAACAGGCTGTAAGGGATAAATGGCCGAAGGATGAGACAAATGAATCCAAGAAAAGGTCAAATATATCCTTCTTTTTGAGGCTCAGACAGATTTAAAACGGTTGAAAAAAAAACGTTCCACCTGAAATGTGAAAGCAGAGTAAGCCATAAGGGACAAGTTACACACAGTTCAGAGCCAAATGGGCAATGCTTTGTGGGTCTTGGTCTATAGGGCAGTTCTACTTCATACATAGCATTGTTCAACCCAAGACAGAGAGCTAAATGAGTGCCTCCAAATAATGCTGTGTCCTCACACAACTTTCCAATGTAGCAATCTGTAGATAATTGTAAGACCTTACATAAAAAAGGTGAAAGTATAAATGGGCTGCAACGATAAAATATATTTTTTTTAGATTTCAGAATTGTGCACTATATTTACAAGGTCACATTTAATTGCAAATTCACTTCAAGGGGGGGGGGGGATATTTTACCTTCACACCAAAGTATTGTAATGTATTGTAATGTAATTTGAAGTGATCAGCTATTGGACACCTCCACCATTTTGGCAGCCTTGTTGTGCATGACGCTGCAAGAAAAGCTGGTGTTAGGAGGGTAGACGTGAGGCAGGTGCATACCTGTGCTGTTGATGACTGCAGGCCAGCAGTACCCAAGTCCTGAGTGCTGGTGTGGTTCTGTGGTGGTGAAACGTCACGTTATGTTTTATGTGTAGGGGAAGACAGAGGTTTTATATATGATAGTGCTGTAGCAGCAGTAGATCCACCTACATGGATGGGATACAAGTTGTCTGATAGGTCTAAAGATGTGGGGGGCTATGCTATTTGTTCCCAGTGGCTTCACCAAGGTCAATATGGTGGCGGTTCTGTCAATATGACATATATGATATGATAATTCATTTATAACGCGCCTGTACACAAGTGCTTCTAGGTGCGACAAGACAACGGAGGGGAGACAGAAGGAGGACAAGACAAAGGATCTTACTAGGCCTTGTGCCATATAGATCATGCAAGTGCGAGAATGGGAAGTGCAAGGGAAAAGCAAGGGAGGGAAGTGCAAGGGAGAGGGGAGGGGAAAACAGGGCAGCAATGCTCTGAGTAAGTGCAGCCAGGGCAGCGCGGCTCTGGGTAGTGCAAGGAGTACAAGAGATTGTAGGGTAACAGTTACAGCCCCTAGGTGTGTGGTAGACCCAGAGGCAGTGCAAGGGTGACTGATCAAGAAAGAGCCTGGTACCCAGTGAGACTCTGAGGGTAGCCAAGCAACCTGTCGGTACAGCAGACAAGTAGATCAGGTAGGTCTGCAGGGTAGGCAGAGAAAGCCATGGAGAAGAGAAATGTCTTGAACTGCTCCCGAACTTCAGGTGGTCCGGCTCAAGTTGGAGAGGGGCAGGAAGGCCATTCCAGAGGGAGGCAACTGCAGAAGAGAGAGATCTACCACCACTCTCTGCCTGGACAAGCGTCTAACTCTTAGAGAGTTGGAGGTAGCTGAGCGAAGGGCTCGAGAAGGAAGGAATTTTGGAAGAGAGCATTTGAAATACAGCAGGCCCTCACAAGAAGGGAAAAGGAAGAGAGCCCAAGGCAGGTGGGCCAGAGTGAAAGAGGGAAAGCAGGGGCAAGAGTCCCAATGAGAAGGATCTCCATTTTACTGGCATTAAGGCAGAGATCGTTAGAGGCCCACCATTCCTGAATCATGGATAGCCAGTCAGGAATGAGACGAGAGGAGGCTAAGGTGATACTGAAGCAAAGCTGAGTGCCATCCGCAAACCAATGAAAGTTAGAGGAGAAGGTAGAGGTCACGTTGACCAAAGGGGCCAAGTAGAGGTTGAAAAACCAGGGTGAGAGGATAGAGCCCTTTGGAATGCCACATGTAGAGAGGGAGGTAGCGCGGAGAAAGGGACCAAGTTGGACATGGGAGGGGTGGTCTAAGAGGAAGGATGTCAGCCATTCATGGAGTTGATTAATCAGGATGGCGTGGTTGACAGTGTCGAAATCAGAGGAAAGATCCAGAAAGATGAGGACAGAAGGAATGCTGGAAACAAGGTTAGAGAGCAGATCATCATGGGTGTTCAGGAGAGCAGTTTCCGTGCCTCTGGCAGCTCTGAAGCCAGATTGATGGTCATGGATACAGCCAACAGATTCAGTGTGGTGAGTAAACTGCCAGAGGGATAAAGAGTTTCAGATGAGCGGAGAGTAGAAAGTGGTCATTCCAAGAGAGAGGAGTGGTGAGGGGGCTAGAGAGGGGGCTATCCTGTGCGAGGGTCTGTGTGTAGTGTGAGTGTGATAGTTGATTGAGAGGTGAGCTGGATATCCTGTTGTAGGAGTTTCTAGGATTAGACGGAACTGGTCAAGCTCCAGTTTGCTGTTTGGCTGAGAGTGCAGATTTCCCTTACATGTTAATCATCGGGATGTGGTGTTCTTACTATTCTGAGTTACATTGTACGATACATTGTGGGTAGGTGTTGGTGGCTTGTATCTGAAGCCAGTTGTGCCAGCACTAAAAACTACAAAGGCATGTGAGAAAATAGCTCAAGCAAGTGGCCTAAATTAGTCCAATCTCCCAGGTGTTCTTGATTTAAGCATTGTGCAATGGTGAGTTGCATGAGGCATAGAGCATCGCCTAATGGGTCAGATCCTTATTTCATCTTGGTTTGTGCACCGATGGGTCTTTGAATTCCAGTTCATGATGGTTTGTGATGATTGGTATGTTGTTAAAATTCTAGGCGATCTACTGATTGGGTTTACATTTCCTCTATTGATTTCCGGAGTGGTTCCAGTGCTCTCTAAATCTCACTCTTGGGTAACTCTTTGGTTCCACCTCCAAACCTTTCTCTGATGATCCTCCCAGCCTCCTCCTTAATGTACTTTGTCTCTATCTTGCTATGGTTTCTTCCAATCTATTACTGAGAATTCCTTTCCACCTTCCTCCAGATTTTGAGGCGATATTAACAGAGGCAGCGGGCCGACCCTGTCGGTAACAGCCCGCTGGTCAGGTTAAGTGCCCGAGCGAAGCGAGGTTAATATTGCCATTAGCACCCATGTAGTTTCCCTACACGGATGCTAATGGTGTTTTAAAAAAAAGAAAAGATAAAAAGTAAACTTACCTTTATGTCGCAGATCGGCTCTGGCAGTGCTGTCAGGGAAGTCCATTTTCCATGTGGATGAGGGGGACATCATCAACATGGACAACAGACTTCCTGAAGAGCAGCACTGCTGCAGCCGAGACCCACCAAACAGGTACGTTTTAGTTTTATTTTCCTTTTTGGAAAAAGGGACATCATTAGCACCCATGTAGGGAAGCTACACAGGTGCTAAATGGTGAATGGGTTGCAGGGTTGGGAAGCGCCTGACATCAATGAGAATTCTCAGAACATGGGCTCTCCTTGGTGAATGCAGCCCGCGTTCCGAGCATTCTTATTAGTGGATGGCGCCTCTCAGGGTGCTAATGTATCTAACCACTTCCTTGACGTCCTCTCCTTTCCTTCTTAACAACTTATTACAACCTCTTCTACTGTATTATCTTCACTTCTATCCTCACAATGCCATACAACCTCCTCTATAATCTTCTCTACAACCTTCACCCCAATACTTTCTCCTCCCTCATAACTCTGCCAACCTCCTCTCAAATGGTTTCTCCAACGTTCCTTCCTATACGCTCCACTCATCCTTCCTCACAAATCCTGCCAGGCTCCTCTCTCCAGAGACCTTACAGCTCCTTCTCTCTCTTATCCTCCAAAACTTCCTCTCTCCCGAATATCTCTGTGTTTCTCTTGCAAGCTCCTATCACCCAGTCCGAAGCAAACGGTTGGTGATTTTTGTGGTGCCCTTCCATCTGCTCCAGGCCTAAGCGGAGTGATTGCTCCTTTGAAAAGCGGTTGGATTCAATGTTGAGATTGGTTTGCTACGTGTCTTTGTATCCATGCGCCAAAAGGACCAGAATTGACATTACACTATGTACAAGCCTATGTTCCAATGGTGCCCAGTGGAATTTTAAAGTGATAGGGCGAACAAGTTATTCTCAAATTGGTCCTAGTTAGTGAGCAGAGAGAACTGGCCGGAATAATGTAAGGGTGTTTTCGGAGTTCTCCTCTCATGATTTTTATTTTTAAATGATGGGCCAAATAGTGTACTTTAAAACACAGATTTCAGCCATGGTGTTTAAAACCCCATACTTTTCACAACTGGTTCTGTTAGGAGAACTTTGTACAACATATGTTTATGCTGCTAGTGGCAAATGAAAATTATGCCAGCACTACCACTGTACAATCCTTGTTCATTCTGCTTGCTCCAGTTCTGGCTCCTGTCACTCTCCTTAGCACATATAGCTCTCCCTTCCCACGCACGTGCCCCCTTGTGTGAACCTTAGTGCTCAGTTAGTCATCTCTTGTGACTCTCAATGCCCAATTATGCCCACTAACTCTACCCAGCACCTGCAGGGAGAGAGGCCCTGTGAAGCCCCAGTTAAGATTAGGTGACCTGTAATACCTCTGCCTCTTCAAGGACTAGGCGGCGCTGTAATGCGTAGCACAACCTAGTAAGTGTACTGATGTGGAACGTTCCACTTGACAGAATCAGAGGTGACGCCTACCTAATTTGAAGGCATCAGCCATTATAGACTGCCATCGCTAAGTAAAACTCAGAGAACCATGCAATGATCTGCAGGTATTTTTGAAAATGAGGTGTCTTCCTTCTACACATAATTGGCTGTAGTCATTCCATTGTGTAAGCATGAATTTCAGAAAGGACTCTGTCAGAATTTAAACATAACCATGCAGGTACGGCTAGGATCTCTGTAGAGCTACATATATGTGAAATCTGGCCAATGGGAATATGCCTCAAAATTGGCCCCTACTTCTCTAGATCTCCCAGTCATTCTCTCCAGGTATTCTTTGCTTCCTTTGGACAGCATGACAGTCGGGGGTGTTGCTAGGTCTGGAAAAGATCCAGTGCTATGCTCAAGCTGGAACTCTGGGGGCTAGCTAGCCTTTCGGTTAAGCCCCTGAGCTCTATCAGCGGCTACAACCAAAAGAATTGGGGCGATAGCCCCCCTCCCGCTTGGGTTCCCCAAGCAATGCCTCTATGTTGCCACTGCTTCCCAACTGGCTGTGCACTACCTAAATTCAGGGATGTCATTTCACCAAAATGCCTGCGGTAACAGAAGTGACATCACATGACCCGTGAACTCTGATGACATCACAGGAAGTAATGTAATTCGACCCCACCTCAAAGTGACATCACAGGTAGCGATGGAAAGCAACCGTTTACCCCTTGACAAAACAGGAAGTGGCATCACATAGCATTGCTTCTAAGTACACCATGAAAAATATGGTTACAATATCACTGTAACATGATATACATTTCATACAAGAATGGATCACCATATGTATCGGCAGAACAAAACATGCTATAACTGCTGCTTGCAAAAAGCAAAATACACAGTCCAAAATGAATGCTTATTCTACTCAAAATGCTTTTTGGAGGATTGTGTCTGCATTGTGAGTTTGAGGTGTATAAGAACAGACTAAATCATTGACTCGCCCCGTGAAGTGTGCCTGAAATACACCTTCAATGAGTCTAGCAATTATTGTTTAGAATTCCGAAAAGACAAATAACTTGTTATTGCTATTCTTTCTTATTTAGGGTTATTACTCAAAGTGTTAGACTTGTGGAACCCCCTGTTTTTTTAAGAAGCCTGAAAAAGAAAGCCAGCCACTCTAGAAACAAAGAGGCACACATCATTGACAACAGCCCAGGAGCTTCAATTTTAAAAGCAAGGGACACCTCAGGGGTCGCAAGTGCGGCCCCTGGCGACCCCTAAATGACATCCCTGTCTAAATGCTGTACATACACACATAGGCACATGTTTTCTCTAAATAATGATCAGTGTGAACATTCTAAAGCTCATAATGGAGACACAACGTGTCCCACATTTCTAAACCAACTGCTTGACTCACATGACAGCTCCACACACGTGTCCCCACTGAAGGACACCATGACTGGGACGTTGCCATGGTCACACCGGATGGGGGCTCCAAGTTGCCCACCAGGCCCTCCACTAATCTCCCCTCACCAAGCCATTCACACATGGCAAAAGAATAACCTTCCCAACAGACACACAATAAAAGAGCTCTATGCCTCCACAATCGACTTACATATCACTGCCCTGGGCAATGCAGCTTAGCAGCACATGCATGTAAAGCTTCTGTTTGGACACCAACGGCTCGATTCTTGATAAACTGGACACCTCGAAACAGAGCTACAGGCTGACCTCAGAGCACTTCCAGTCTGCACACATCAACACAATAGCAACACTATGTTGCATTTTCCATCTCTCACCTCTAACCTACCTCCCCCTCCCATAGATGTACCAGAACCCCTTTAGATCCCAGAAACATAACATACACTGTTTGTTAAATAATATGCAGAGCCTGGGCGCTGAAATCAAGCTTTAAGTCCTGGCCTTTATAGCATATTTTATTTTTTGCATCTGGGTACAATTTATAAATGCATGTCTGCAAGTACCAGAATGCAATGCGATAGGAACCTAAAAGCTAAGACAGGTTGATATTTCAAATCTGAAACGTTGCCCAGTATTGAATTTAATTGATATTTTATTTCTATTGCGCTCGTACACAATTGTTTCAGAGCGCGACAAGGCAAGGGAGGGGAATGGCAGAGAACAAAACAATTACCTTACTAGGCCCAGTGACATTGATAACGCGCAAGTCCATGGGAGAGGGGAGAAGTGGAAAGTGCAGAACAAAGGAGAAACAGATAAATAATAATACATAAATAAATAATAAAGGCAACAAACAGTGGTAATGCAGCCAGCAAGTGGGAGTGGGTTACAAGACACATCCCAGAATTGCCTTTGCCAACACACATTGTTTTATATTCTGGCACAGTTTATAAGTACCAACATTACATGTCATTTGAGCCTAAAAGCCAAGGTATGTTGATGAGCTCACACTTGGCATGCAATGACTTAAAACCGTGCCCAGTGGTCTCTACTATTATCACATGCCAGAAGAGACTATGTGGCAAAGGTCACGTGTTTGTAATCATATTTGACACAGACATGCATGCAGCTTGTTGTTATGCAAAACATTACATTTGCATTTTTCCCATTAAAAAGCACATATGTACAACCAACGGAAATAAATGGATCTGAACACAGCTGGGTTGTAGCCAGAAAGGTTGGTTGGGTTTTGCACGGTGTGTGTGGTCCTTTCCCCTCGTAGCACACCTTGTCCACACCACTTTTGTCTAAGCAGGCTGCTGCGCTTTAAAAAAAAAAAGACTATATTATTGTCATAAATTCTTATGTAGCGCTACACACCCACAGGTCTCAGAGCGCTGAAATAACAGAAGACCTTATCATTCCACAGAGTGGTACTCAAATCATTGACCTTTTAAGGATGAAAGGCGAAGTCCATGCGGTTGTCAGTGGCGAGCACTCAACTCACGGTGCTATCTGACTGGCGTTATAGCTGTCTCCATATTCCTTCATCGAGTGTTGTTAACTCTATAGCTTAAACGGTGCATTGTGCGTGCAACAGCATACCTAAAACCAGTCAGTATTACTACCACATGCATTTTGAACTCTGAGTGTTTACCTCAAGTGGAATTTAAGTGCATGCTGGAAATACCACCTGATTAGTGTCATTAATGCCTCATGAAAATATAAGGGATCACCTCATTATGTTTCCCCCCCACCTAATAATTGACGGCAAATTTATATTTTGATCATACACTTAAACATTTTTGATGGTTATTTATTGAAGGGTCGTAAGTAACCCTTCCATGCATTATTTAACACCAACAGATAGAGGCAAGGAGAACTGCTGATGTCCCTCGTGCATTTCCATCCTTTTCAGGAGAATGAAAATGCGTCCCTTTATAATATATTTCCAAACCAGGAGCAACACTGCATGGAGAAACCTTCTCACTGCGTGCAGTGTTTCAGTAACAGTGCATGCCTGGCCCTTTGTTACTGTCATTGTGGCAGTATATCCAATGGGTCCAGGCCCCTCAGATTACTGCACGTGGTAACTGTGTTTAGCATATGTGTTATTCTTGGAGGCAGTGGCACTTTGGCAAACATAAGTATGAGCTTGCGCATTTAGTCTGGGGAGGGGTGGGGGGGGGCTTTTCAGGAAAAGCATCCATTATGAATTGAAGAAGCGAGAACAGAACTGTCTTGCTTCTATAAATCACAGTGGAAATCAGGGACTCAGAATCCCTGAACAGATTCATTTTAATAATCATTTGCAATTGATTTTGCACTTTTCATAGAGGGTGTGGATGGACATGCAAAACACAAAATGGAAACAGATGTTCCTTTTTTGACATTGGAAGAAGAAAGGCCACTTTCAGAACACACAATTACCACTCACAACAACGAACATAAAAAACATATACAGAAATAAAGTAGGAACCTGCATTCCAAAGCCACTCGGGAGGATAGCTCAGGGGCAACGTGCTCGCCTTGGAAGCAAGAAGACGCAGGGCAACACAGGTTCGATCCCCGGGTCCACTCGGTGTTAAGCGCGTTATAAATAACCTACCATATCATTAGGCACTTCTCCACTAATGAAAATCATGTATTTGCACATCTTCAAGATGCCCAATATTTGCTTTCCTGGAAACCGGGCCTTTTTATGGACGGACCCACCAAGTTCTTCTACCAGCTTCTGCTTTGTCTCCAATTCGAACCCATTTTGTTATAAGGATCTCAGTTCAGGGGACAGAAGTATACACGTGAAACTGGCGCAAACTTGAAATTGTCAGGCAAATACCAGGGGCCAGATTACAGAAACTTTGCACCGGTGCAAGTGCAAAGTTTGCACAGTATTATCACCAGGGCAAAGTATGCCCTATTGTTTAAAACACTGGGACATATTAGAAAACTATTGCACCATGACAAGTGCAGTTTGGCATGCTATAGGCATCAGGGAAAACATTGCTCTCTGGTAAAAAAAAGATAGATTTTCACTGCATTATTGTAACAGGGCAAAGTGTGCCCTAGTGCTAATACGGAAGGGTATTAGCACTAGGGCAAACTTTGCCCTGTTGCAATAATGCAGTGAAAATCTATCTTTTTTACCAGAGAGCAATTTTTGTCCAGGTGCTTATACAATGCCAAGGTGGAGTTGTCATGGTGCAATAGTTCTCTAATATGTCCTAGTGTTTTTAAAAATAGGGCAAACTTTGCCCTAGTGCTAATACTGTGCAACTTTTCCCTTGCACCAGTGGAAAGTTTCTGTAATCTAGCCCCTGGTCTCAAACAATGACACCGAGATGGCCTGCCGAACACTAAGTCCACTGTAGAACCATACAGGTTTGCACAACATTGACATTTCTTAAGATACAACTGTGAATGGTGATGTGTGTGGCCACTATTAAGCCTGACTACGTCACGAATCTCCCATCCACAGGGTGAAGCATGGATAAACCAAAGGTTACCCATTTTACCCAAGAATAGGTTTTAATTGTCCTATGATATGCATAAATGGCACCAACAGCTTCCCAGGAATCACAGGGCAGACTGGCTTAAAGCCATAACGAATCCCAGTTAGTGGAACATTCTCAGTTCTAAGATGAGTACCAGACATTCATTTTAAAACATACACCCATATTACTCTAGCCAAGAGATGCTCTCACAATGATCTCATTGGTGTTGGGTAAAGGTCAAGATGCACAATAAGAGCTGGGCTGTTGCTCCTGTCTGATAGTTATGTATAAAATCGCCCTGCCCAGTAAGACAGTTATATTTATGTCACATGTAGCCTCTCATCCTTCTGAGGTCGGTAAATGGGTACCAACACAGGTTGGGTGATATTGGGTGTATATTTATTCTATGTAAAGCGCTTAAGCGTAAGTGCTACATAATAACACATCATTATCATTTGGTCATGGACGTCTGCTTGCATTCACAGTAATTTGGTAATATGGGCCTATACACACTGATCGTAAGATACATATGGCAAGCCATTCAGATATGAAATGTACATCACATTATAGTGATATCGTAACCATATTTTTCGTAGTGTACAATGCTATATGATGCCACTTCCTGTTTTGTCAACGGGTGAAAGGTCGTGCTCCATCGCTTCCCGTGATATCACTTTGGGGTGGGGTCAAATGACATCACTTCCTGTGATGTCATCAGGGTGGGTCAAGGGTCGTGTGATTTCACTTCCGCTACCCCTAGCATTTTGGTGAAATGACGTCCCTGGCTATCTTGTTAGCGTGTTACCAGCTTAAAGATTGAATATTTGATCTAACCACTTAGAACTTTATTTCACAATCAAAAGTTTGCTTGATTGGAAATTCCAAGTGTTATAATTATCTGGCTACTATCATTAAAAATAAACATCTACAAAGAAAAGTCATCTTCTTTTAAGAAAGCGCTACAGTCTTAGTTTGACGGAACGGGTATTGTTGCATAACGCAGGTTCCACTACTGAGAATCTTCTTTTACACTTGGGCAAAAGTCTTGTATTTCGGGGGGGGGGGGGGGGTCTGTTGGAGATTGATCTAATCTTTAACCAACTATGAATCCAAAGTGTCGCCTATCACTGCAAGTCGGACATTTTGTAACATTGTTTCAAACCACTGAGCCACAGAGGGGAACGTGTCTGGACCTGGAACCCTCGGACCATCTGCTGAAATATCGATACTAAGGGGTGAGAGGGGGTGAAAGTATGGTGACCTTTTGCTAAACTTCTAAAGCAAATGGTCCCAACAATCAAAGACTTTGCTGTGCAATGCCAAAACCCACCAAGCTATACTGCTGTAGTAAGTAAAGGCTGTTCAACCCTGTGTAAAACAAATGAGTCAACACAAAGCGATACTGATGTAGTAAGTAAATGCTCTTCAACCCTGTGCAAAATCATTGAGTCACCCCCAAGCGATACTGCTGTAGTAAGTAAACGCTCTTCAACCCTGTGCAAAACTGATGACTCATCCACCAATCTATACTGCTGTAGTAAGCAAAGGCTCACCTGTGCAAAACCGATGACTCATCGACCAAGTTGTACTGCTGTAGTAAACAAAGGCTTCAATCTTGTGTGAAATCGATGAGTCATCCACCACTCTATACTGCTGTAGTAGTAAGTAAAGGCTCTTCAACCCTGTGCAAAAACAATGAGTCACCCACCAAGTGATACTGTGGTAGCAAGTAAAGGCTCTGCAACCCCGTGCAAAATCGATGACTCACCCACCAAGCTATACTGCTGTAGTAAGCAAAGGCGGTTCAATCTTGTGAGAAATCGATGAGTCATCCACCACTCTATACTGCTGTAGTAGTAGTAAGTAAAGGCTCTTCAACCCTGTGCAACATCGATGAGTCATCCACCACTCTATACTGCTGTAGTAGTAGTAGGTAAAGGCTCTTCAACCCTGTGCAACATAGATAAGTCATTCACCACTCTATACTGCTGTAGTAGTAGTAGGTAAAGGCTCTTCAACCCTGTGCAACATAGATGAGTCATTCACCACTCTATACTGCTGTAGTAGTAGTAGGTAAAGGCTCTTCAACCCTGTGCAACATAGATAAGTCATTCACCACTCTATACTGCTGTAGTAGTAGTAAGTAAAGGCTCTTCAACCCTGTGCAAAACCAATGAGTCACCCACCAAGTGATGCTTTGGTACCAAGTAAAGGCTCTGCAACCCCGTGCAAAATTGATGACTCATCCACCAAGCTATACTGCTGTAGTAAGTAAAGGCCCTTCGGCCTAAGGCAAAACCAATGAATCACCCACCAGTTGATACTGCTGTAGTAGGTACATGTTCTTCAGCCTATGCAAAACAATGAGTCATCCAGCTGCAGAGTTGAAAGATAATGATACCTATGTCCCAACTGCCGAGTTTTCCAACTTTGTGGATAGCCCCAGCCTCGTGTCAGACTGCTGAGTCATCCTGCTGTACAAGTAAAAGAAGCCTCCCCCTTACCAGCACTCTGAACCATCCAGCTGTAGAGATAAGAGACCCCCCCTCGGCCAGACCGTTCAGTCATCCAGCTGTACAGGTGAACAATGATATGGCATAGAACCAAATACATGTGTAATTCAGCTCTAGAGGTATACCATCCTGCTCTGGCAAACCGTTTAGATATACAGATGTAGAGGTATAATGACTCCTGTTTGCCAAACCGCAGAGATATCCAGATGTTGAGATATACAACTCTCCTTTACCAAACTGCTTAGTTATTCAGATGTAGAGGTGTACAACTCCCCTGTACCAAACCGCGTAGTCATCCAGATGCTGGGGCATAGTACTCTCTTTTTCCAAACCGCATAGTTATTCAGATGTAGAGGTGTACAACTCCCCTATGCCAAACCGCTGAGTTATCCAGATGCAGATGTATACCTCCTTAGCCAAACCGCAGAGTCATCCAGACAATGAGGTCTACAACTTTCCTTTGACAAAACGCTGAGTCATCCGGATATAGAGGTCAAAGAATATGTATGTCAAGAAACCTCAGTGATCCACTTGAGGCTGACAAATACTCTGTAACACTGTGCCAAAGCACAAATTTATCAAGCTTTAAAATCAAAACATCTGAGGGTATCACACAAAGTGTGGAATTGTAATACTTGGGAAATATTTCAATTTTCACCAAATGGATTCACTGCCTGTTGCTAATGATCACAACAGTCCTGTAGTATTTTCTGCCCATCAAAAAACACCTTTCAGATAGGAAGCAGCTAAAATCCCCACCCTTATGGAGGATTGGTACGCATGCATTACAAAAATAGCATGCCCCGTGAAAGTGCAGCCGCTGCCTGTATACCATTTTGCCAACATATTGTCAAAGGTGGCAGGTGAAATACCAACTAGAAATAAGAGAGCACAGAGCTGGCCTTATTTTTGGTGATCTGGGGGAGACTGTCACCAGAAATTCCTGACACCAACCATGTTGAGGTGGGGGTCCAGGAGGTAATGCCAACTGAAGGGGGATATGTGGTAAGCAGCCAGCAATATGATTTCTGTTGGAAGGATTGGGGAGTTTTATGTAATCCCTCTAGCTTCTGGATTTAATGAGGCAAATACATATTATCCAGCGTTGTGGATAGTATGTAGTCATTTGGCACTATCATATTCAAATGCAGGTGTCAAAACCTCTGCACCCTTATAGTAAAGCTATGAGTGATCCACCAATATAGGCCAAAGTCCTTGTGCCAAAATGTTGAGTCAAACAGCTCTAGAGGTCAAACACTTTACACCCCTCTGATAGACGCTGAGTGATGCTGCTGTAGACCTTAACACCTCTGAAACTTTACTTTAAACATCTGAGTCACTTAATTGTGGATTTTGGAGGATCTGTAACTCTGTCAATAGCTGCTAAGTCATCCAGCTCTAGTGGTCAAATGCTCTGTAACCCTGAGGTTGACACCAAGTTATGCAGCTGTAGAATTTACAAACTCTGCAACCATACTGCAAACATCTGAGTCATTGAATTGTTGATTTTTAAGGATATGTAAATCTATGGGCCTCATTACGAGGTGGGCGGAATGGGTTTACCACCACCGGTAATGGTGCCGGTAAACCCATTCCGCCCTATTATGAGGTTCCCTTGCGGGACCGCTCAGAGCGTCTGGTCAGACCAGACGTCCGTTGCAGGTCCCGCAAGGGGACCAGGGAGCTAATAACGGGCCCATTACTAGCTCCATCCCCATTCCCATTGAACCCTATGGGTGCTCAAATGGGAATGGGGATGGGTTTTTTGAATGAGGAATTACCGAGTCCTCCAAGGTTGAAATGACCCAGTAATTCCTCATTCAAGGAACCCGGACACGATTTTGGAGGGAGCCATGGTGCTAATAGCACCATGGCTACCTCCAAACTCGTAATGAGGCCCTATCTCTAGCTGCTGATTCCTCCAGCTATAGAGGTCAATGGGCCTCATTACAAGGTCGGCTGTAAGGGGTTAACGGCACCGGTAAGGATGCTGGTGCTGTTAACCCCTTACCGCCGCATTACGAGGTCCATTAGCGGGTCCCGCTATGGGCGGCTGGTAAAACCAGCCGCTCTTAGTGTGAGCCGCTAAAGGACCGTGGAGCTAACAACGGGCCCATTATCTCACTCATTAGCTCGTTAGCTCACTCCCCATTCCCATTGAGCCCTATGGAGGCTCAATGGGAATGGGGATGGGTTCCCTGAATGGGGAAATACCGGGTCCTCCAAGGTTGGAATGACCCGGTAAGTCCCCATTCAGGGAACTCGGACCCGGTATGCGGTATTGGGGAGAGCCATGGCGCTAATAGCAGATAGACGATGAGACTTGCAGCTGTAGAGTTTAAAATCTCTGCAACCTTGCTTCAAATAGCTGAGTCATAGACTTTTGGATTTTTACGTCTCTGTAGCCCTGAATTTAGCTGCTGAGTCATCCAGCTGTAGTGGTCAACACAATTTTAACTCTATGATAGACACTCAGACATGCAGCTGTAGAACTGTACAATTATGCTACTTTACTCCAAACAGCGGAACCACCTAACTTTAGATTTAGAGGTCTATGTATCCCTTTCTCTAGCTGATGACTCATCCAGCTCTAGAGGTCAAAGGCTCTTTAATTCGGAGATAGACACTGAGCCACGCAGCCGTAGAGTTAAAACTCTGCAGCCTTACTTCAAACAGCTGAGTCACCGAATTGTGGATTTTGAAGGATCTTCAACCCTGTCACTAGTTACTGAGTCATCCAGCTCTTAAGTTCAAATGCTTTGTCCCCCTAAGATTGACACTGAGATATGCAGCTGTAGAGCTTACAAACTCTGAAACCTTACTTCAACCATCCGAGTCACTGAATTGTGCATTTTTAAGGATCTGTAGCCTTGTCACTAGCTGTTGAGTCATCCGGCTCTAGAGGTCAATCTCTTTAACTCTGAGATAGACACTGAGACATGCAGCGGTAGAGCTTAAAATCTCTGCAACCTTACTTCAAATAGCTGAGTCAGTGAATTGTGGATCTTGAAGTATCTGTAACCCTATCACTAGCTTCTGAGTCATCCCGCTCTAGAGGTCAAATGCTCTGTAATCTGGAGATAGACACTGAGACATGCCACCTTAGAGTGTAAACACCCTGCAACCTTACTTCAAACAGCTGAGTCACCGAACTGTATATTTTGAGGTCTCTGCAGCCCCGACTCTAGCTGCTGAGTCATCCCACTCCAGAGGTTAAAGTCTCTGTAACCCGGAGATATGATATGATATGGCATGCGAGGCAAGGGAGGGGAACAAAGGGAGGACGGACAATGATCCTATTAGGCCAGGTGTCAAACAGATCACCAAGTGCATGGGAAGGGGCAGGGACAGTGCAGTACATGAGAAGATGATAACAATAATAGGTACGGCCAACAAGTGGCTCGCATACATCGGGTGTCAAGGGCTGGCAGGGGAACTGTAGGGATACAGAAACAGTCCCCTAGCGTGGGGGTTGCCTGGTGTGCAGCCCGCCATGCAATTACAGAGGGTAACATCGCTATGTCATTGCACACGGTTACTTAATGATCCAGTCGTAGAGGTAAGACCTTGAAACACACATATTGTGAGCGTGCACTCGGTCTGTGAGAGTCTCATCCTTTTTCTTGCACAGTGAAACACACTTTTACAAATTCATTCTTTTTTTTCTGTATGTGCTGTAAAGAACACTGCAGGCAATGTAGATCATGTGTATTGTGTTATGCCATTGAAAGGCATGCACGGTTTTGGCCCAAGCTCGGCTGGATGCTCCAACAGCCCGTGGATTAAAGACGAAAAAGAACCGGGCGGTTTTCAGCTGAACAGTCTGTAATGTGAGCAGAATATGCATACTCATCTGAGAGTCACTTAATGGCTATTCACACATATTTATTTTGGTAAATGGTTTGCGAAGATATTTATTCCTTGCACGGGAGAGGCGGCCGCGGTGGCAGTGGGCGGTGATATGCTGTCAGAGCCTTGAGAAATGAGTTGGAAATTAATTTGATTTTTTTTTTTTGTATTTTACATAAGTACCCTCCGGCTGCAGAGTACAAGCCATGATCTCGGTTGCAGGTATTCGAAGCAGACAAAGCATTGTTAGCATACAGTTCTGAGCAGAATAGTCTGCACAGAAGGGTTTTTATCCCCCACAATGATGGGACTGGAAATAACGTGCAATGCTGATTGACTTGGGAGTCAAATGGCAGGTGAGCTGCAAGAAAGGTCTGCCATGCCAGCTTTGCCTCCTGCATATTCGTTCAGTAGCTAGTTGCTTCTTAAAAATAGGACCAGATCCCCCTGTCATTGACTAATCCCAACCCCCAACAGTGTTCTTAAAACTCTATATATCACTCACTGTGGTTAATGGGCACCCAATTACCTATCACACAACACCCTACCAGACAACAGAGGTGGGCATCTCCTCGCAGCCAATTCAGCAAAACAAAGAGAAATATGAGAGCTAATGATCACGCCTAATGTCGCGACTGTCTGGACCCGGGGCTGGCTAGCCTTTTGATTGTATTTCCTGAGCTTCTATCTGGGGCTACAACCAAAAGACCCGGGGCTATAGCCCCTACGCCCCCCCCCCAGCAACGCCTCTGCTGATGGTCAAAGATCAGGTGGCTCTGGACCCAATCTAGGTAACACCGTTCCACGAGTGCATACTCTACAAGAGGTCCAACTTAAATTGGGGAAAGCTTAAAAGGTTGCACTCAGACTTGAAGCTCTCCCGCTATCCTAGGAAGAAAAAAAAAACTTCTCACCTGAGCTGAATGTGACGTCATTTTGCTTTCTGCCATGCTACGATATGAGGCCTTGCGACTTCTCAATAGCTTCCCCTCTTTCCAGTTGCACTCCAAAAGCCACCCTCCTCATGGAGCAGGGGCCTGCAATAGCTCACCAGATGTTTTGGACTACAGCTCCCATCAGTCCCAGCCAACATAACAAATGGCAAGAGATCATGGGAGGTGTAGTCCAAAGCCATCAACGTGCAAGGTACACCATTGCAGATCACAGCTAGCTAGATCTGTGAAGGAGAATTAAGTCTTTTGACATGTGTTGGTAGAGAACGGAGGGGTCCTTCATTCAGGAAAGGTTCAGGAGCCAGGATGGAGGCAACCAATTGCTTTATTCTACAGAAGCTCCAGTCATTCTTACAGGTCACGTGTTGACAGGGAGAACATACACTGAACCATCGCCAGTCAACCCAGCTCAGGCCCAAGTGGCACTCATGGAACCTTCCATGAAGCAGACTGTTCATCCAAGCTGTCATTCTCTCCCAGACATCAATATTCTACCACCATGCAGGCATGTGCAACACGGTAAACACTACACAACAACCAGGGGCCAGATTACAGAAACCTTGCACTGGTGCAAGGGTATCAGCACTGAAAAAAAATGCATTGAAAATGTATTATTTCTGACTAAGAGCAATTTTTGCCTTGGGGCTTATACCATGCCAAACTGCACTTGTCATGGTGCAATGGTTTCTAATATGTCCCCATGTTTTTTTTTTTTTTAGAAACGGGGAAAACTTGCCCTAGTGCTAATACTGTGCAAACTTCGCACTTGCACTGGTGCAGTTTCCGTAACCTGGCCCCAGGGTTTTTTCATCTGGAAGCCCAATAACGTGACCAGAATATTCTTGCTCATGGCTATTCCCACGTATTTATGTTGGTAACTACTTTGCATCGATATGTATTCCTTGCGCGGGAGAGGTGGTCTGGGTGGCGAGACGCTGGCAGAGCCTTAAGAAATGAGTTGGAAATGATTTATTTTTTTATTTGTTATTTTACATAACTACACTCAGGCTCCAGAGTATAAACGATGGTCCAGGATCCATGCAGGCACTCATCCATGAATGTCACGCAAGCTTAATACAACATGTGCCTTCCCAGACTCCAAGAGGTTTCATCAGATAGGGAGCTACGTTTTGGCCAAGGACCTTCCTTGCCTTGTCGGCGACCACCTTGATGCTTTGTCGAAGATGCTGTCCTCACCTGACCACCGCCTGTCATTGAGAGCAGCAAGAGCCGATCAGCTCTGTGCTCTCTCTGTACCAACCCCTTATTTAAGGATACTGGTGTCGAGAGCGAGCCCTGGTTATTGTTTCCACCCAGCAGATTTCCTCTGCTATCCAGCCGGCTCCTCAATTAAAATCACACTCAGGAAGAAAGCGCCCCACAGCTGAGCAGCACAGTCGGCACAGACTTGCTTGGATAGACTCTACTAAGTTGTGTCAGGAGGGAGGCTCAGCGAAGGCCTCCCATCTCTGCAGGAGGAGAGAAAGCAGTTACAGGCTTGACTGGTAAACAGATTCTGCAGCAGATGTTTCATTATTCAAATGAAAGCAGCAGACAACAAAGGCCCTTTACAAACAGGCTCAGTACCTCTGTGGGAGACGCTGCTACATCCCCGCCACAGGCTGCCGTGGAGCTTTTCCTCAGTTTGGAGAGAACTTTCCAGAATGCCTGACTTTTCCAGCCTCCCGTGACTTCACGTTTCCGACAGTGCACATTTCAAATCAGTTCACATTAACACTTTGGGCAAGGAATCCCCCAACATTATACCGCCCCGTGCTCGAATAGACAAACAAAACGCTCCCATTGGCCAATTAATTCAGGTCAATTCTTTCGAGACAACAGTGGTGCCCAGCGATAAGGGGACAGAGGGGTCACAAGGTAATAGCTACTTTATCCAACATGCTGTCTTTCACTCTGCTCTCACACAAGAATAATAGCCCCATCTACGTGAGGTCACGGAACCCTTCGAGAGCATGTTTACTGCGGATGCTCAGAGACAGATGGCAGCAGCGGTGAGACGCTTCAATCCGTCAATGCATACTATGACGATTCACTAGCTGTCGCCACTTCTCCCCGGGGGCAAGGGTGGACTGGGAACAAAAAGAGGCCCTGGAAATAATGTTCAAAGTGACCCCATAGTACACATTTTCAGCAAGCTCCAAACCCCTTGCCTATGACCAGTGGTCGAAGTGAGCGGGAGCGGTCGGGAGCGGTGCTCCTCTACTTTTTTAAATTACCTTCTACAGCTCCTATACTTTTGTTTTAAAAAGAAACCGTTCCGGAATGGTTTCATTTTAAAGTAAAAGTGTAGGAAGAAGTTGAAACCTTCACTTTCAGTGCAATGCACTGAATGTCCCCTTAAACAGCAGGTGCAAGTGTTTGGGGGTGTGTATTGTGTGTGGGGGAGGGTGTGGCGATGGGGTTTGTGGGGAGTGGGTGCAAGCCAGCAGGGAACATAGTTCCACTACTTCTTGTCGTACACTTCGACCACTGCCTATGACGACATTTGGAAGTAACATAGGTTACCAAACAAAACAACCCCAGGGTGCAGAAGCCTACTGGGAAATCTCCAGAGTTGCCTATAGGCCAGTCTACCCCAGCCCTGGGGGAGCAATTTGACATGAGACCAATGAGGTGAGGCCGCTAGTTACTTTACTTTATTATTTGTACCGCGCAACCATACGGGTGCTGGAAGAAGGCAGACCTTCTTAGATGTCAACCACAAAAACACACAAGAGTTCTCCTGGGAGTGGTATAATGCGGGAGGATCTCATGGGGAGCGACTCCCCGCTAGGGAAAAGAACATCACTCGAGGGTGCAACCCTTATAAGAACATCACACCCGCATATACTTTAGCCTCTTCTTACTCTGCTAACCTATTTGTAGACAGTAGGCCTATGTATGTTATAAGGCAGAGAACCATAAAGTTCTTGAAAATACTGAGATGAAGAAGAACAACAGAACATGAAGATGAAACTGGTGAAAGAGACGAAGGAATTATAAAGTGGGCCCAGACACTCCTGGCAATATTGTATACAAATCGACAATGGACTAAACACAAGGTCTCGGGCAGCCGCGGAAGACAGCAGGTGTGCTGCTCACCAAACGTAGGAAATTGAAACCTGCATCGCTGATCTGGGGGAGGGGGCTCCAAGGAAGCTGGCAGTCCACTGCATCTGATGATCCAGGAGCAGACCAGTGCACAGCAGTGTCAAGAGGAAGAAGGAAAGCAGAGCTGCAGTGAAAGGAAGATGCTGGCGAAGCCAGATGTAACACATACCATCCCAGGAAGCCCTGCTGATGTGGCGAAACTATCGAAAAGGTAAAGGGTAGCATAGGAGACCCAGAGAGGACGCGGGGCGGCTTACCAAGAGGGCTCATGCAGTTTTCCCTAGGCCACTTTGCAACCATAGACGCTTGACTGGCAAGGCAGGGGTAAAAAGGCTAAAAACCTTTTCCTCCTCATTGAAGTGGTGGAATGAACTCTGTTGACCACCAGGGAAGAAAGGAAGTGAACCAAGTGGGTCAGATCAAAGAAGAAGAGAAGCAAGGATTGTGTACCCTCCTAACACTCAGAGTTGGGTGCTGTAGGCATGAAGCCTAATGAAAAGAATACCAGGGGAATGGAGTTATTTCCCCTAGTTGTAAGGAACTGATAACAGGAAACCAACACGGACCAGCAGTAACATCCAAAAGGCATGGGGAAGGGAGTCATTCCCATGAGCTATCTGAGACTGGGCATCAGTAGAAGGTAGACATTCTCCTGATCTACCAAGAAAGTACTTTGTGGAACTTCTCTATCAGGGAAAGGGAGCCATTCCAACTGACAACCAATGAGACTGTTAGAGGTTTTGGGAACTGTTTCAACAGACCAGTCCTTTCTTTTTTGCAATGGTGGATTACAAGTCTGCATGTGTCCTGGTATCTGGTGCTGGAGATGCTGAGTTTCTCTGCAAGGTAGATGGGTGACTTGAGGGCCACTGCCTTATAGATGATGCAGCAAGGCTTGAAGGTGACTAGTGCGTGGAGTGGGAGCAAGAGAAGGTTGATGAGGGCTGGGGTGATGTGGTCATATCTGTGTAGACCCTTGATGAGGTGCGGGCTGCGTGTTGGACACTTCTCAGGGGCACAAGCAATGGTAACAGGAGGCCTTCGAGCAGTGCATTGCCCCATCCAGGTGGGGTAGGACCAGTGCTTGAATAGTGGACATAAAGCTGTCCGGAGGGAGGAAGGGCTTGACCTTTCACAGGAGGGAGAGCTGATACCAAGCTGTCCGAGTTTTCTTAGCTATGTGTGTCTTGAAGGAGAGATGTTTGTCAATGTGGAACCTGAGGGACTTGGCATAGGAGGTGAGCTCAGGTGTGAATCCCTCAGAGCTCATGGCTCATAGCCAGGTCTGTATGTCTAGAGGTTTGGTTTTGTTGGTGAGGAGTATGAATTCAGTTTTGGAGGGGTTGAGCTTCAAGTATGCACTGGACATCCAGGAGTGGATCAGCAAGAGCCAGGTTTTGAGCCTATAGATGTCCTTGATGGAGTCAATCTTGAGGTATAGCTGTGTGTCGTCGGCATATTGGTGGATATGCATGCTGTGTGTGGCTAGTAGGGCTCCCAGTGGCTCCAAGCATAGATTGAAGATCACTGGGGAGAGGACGAAACCCTGTTGGACTCCACAGGTGATGGGTAGCATTGGCAATCCAGAGGAGTCCATCTGAACAAGCTGGTGGTGGTTGGCGAGGTAGGACTTGAATCAGAGTAGGACAAGGTTGCTGATCCCCATGCACC
This sequence comes from Ambystoma mexicanum, assembly GCF_040938575.1. NCBI lineage: Eukaryota > Metazoa > Chordata > Amphibia > Caudata > Ambystomatidae > Ambystoma > Ambystoma mexicanum. Next base: position 157,931,956 of record NC_090931.1, read on the forward strand.
GATGCAGGGTGTCCATAAGCACCTGGGGGTCTACTGTGGCCTACTGTGTGAAAAGTATCAGAGAGGTTGAGTAGAACCAGGAGGCAGGAGTGGACATCATGAAGGATGTTGAGAGTGTCGTCGGCCTCCTGTATGCTTGCTGTCTCTGTGCTGCATCTGGGTCTAAACCCGGATTTGGTAGGTTTGAAGGAGATTGTTGGTGTTGATGTGTTGCTGTAGTTGTGCAGCAACCCCTTTCTCAATGATCTTACCTAGGAAGGGAAGATGGGTTGAAGTGGGAGAATGGGACAATACCCACCCCACAATCTCATCCAGACCATGGCCTAGAGGATCATGACCCAGGCACCCACCACGAGACGAGTTCCTCTAATTACCAGATGAAAAAATACCCTGGTTAAGAAACTTACACATAAGAGGAGTATGCCCACCAGCACGCCTGGCACCAGCCCGCCCGGCTCAAGCTGACGCCTGCGACATTGATGAGCCCGACTAGAGCAACAGCCACAAGTATCCACATTGTTAGAGATGCCATAACGACATAGACAACTGCCAAGAACACACTTGCCACCATGCACACAGGTCACTCAGACACCAACCTACACGAAGAACATACACAGTGCTATGACATAGGTGACTGACACACCCACTGACGTGCATCGTTGTTATTTTTCACATAGGCCTTTTTACAGCAGCGCAGAAACGCAAGATGCCTGAAGAGCTTGTGTATATGCTTGCTGACGCTTCTCCCGCCACCCACCCCTATGACGACACCATCATGTATATCTAATGCTGCTTGCGACACCCTGTCAACCCGCGACCTCTATACTATGGATTATGTACCGCCACCCATGAACTATGCCCGAGTAGGCCGCAAGTAAGAGTCCCCAGGCAGGATCCTAGCAATGAAAATCCTCCCAGAACAAAAGTACAAGTTCTGACCATACAGAACAAGTCCCCGGCGAGAGCTCACGGCCAAGGCCACAATGTTGCAACCACCATGCCGCAAGCCCAGCGCCAAGGTTATACCTGTAAAATGCCAAGCCCACAGAAACGAAATACAAATCTAATGCTCATAATTCTGCTCCAGCTACGGTTTCTCCACACATGACCAAGCCGAACTGACAAAGTGCCAAGCTCACGAGACAGAAAGTCGCCAGGGTCCCACGTCAGGGACACCGGTTGCAACAACGAAGCGGCAAGATGGACACCTACAGCGATGGGAAAGACCCGCTCACAAGCCATGAGCAGACCTGTCCGTTGCCTGCACAAATACATAGTTGCACATTGTTGCTAATGACAGTTACACCGTGAGCTGGGAACGACGATGGTCCCAGGCTTGGGGGCTCGCGGGAGAACCAATCAGAATCCAGGGGGGCTTATTACTGATGCCATTACCCGTAACCAATCACCAAGGGTCCCCTGTAACAATTCTAAAGTAACAACCGCAAGGAACAACCCAAGTGTACCACCTGACCCATCCTCATCCACTAATATTTCTTTCCATATGTTACCTATACTAACCCTACCACTCGGGGAACCAATCCTGAGTGGCGATAGGTTTTGTGCTAACTTTCCCAGGTGACGCGAGTAGCGCGTCATACTGCTGTAAAAAGGGCCTGCAAGCCCCGCTAAGATTGAGAGTCTCATCAGACGCGTACTATCCGAGACCCATCCCTGCCGTTGTTATAATAAACAGCAGAACCACCTTGCCTCTTGTGTGTGTCTCATACTCCTTTTGAGTACACGGGAGGAGTTGGGGCCTCCTCAGCCCGGAGGCCTGTGGACGGCTCTGCCGGCCCTGCGAGAAGTACCCCGACAGGGTGATGTGACAATAGTTACCTAGGTTGTCAGGATCCTGAGTGGGTTTCTTCAGTAGAAGGATGATTTGTCCTGTTTTTAGGGTCGATAGGAAGTTGCCTTGAGTTTGGGAGCTGTTGATGATCTCCAGGTAGGGAAGGAGAGCTTCTGTGGGGACAGTCTTAAGGATGGATGTTGGGAGGATGTTGTTTGTAAACAATGTTGCTTTGAGGGTGGCCTGGGTTTCTACCAGGTTCTCTGTCGAAAGTGTCTTGAAGTTGTCCAGGATGTGGAGATTGCATGAGGAGGGGCATAAGATTGGTCTGTGGATGCAGAGATGTTGTCTATGTGCTGGCAAATCTTGCTGATTATGTTGATGAAGAAGGTGTTGATCTTTTTTGATGGAGTGTGGTAGGGAAGGGATGGGTAGCGGGTTGACACAGTGCTTGACCACTTTGAATAGAGAACAAATGCAAAAAGATAAATGACCAGTTGTTCATACGCGCTCTCCCTTAAAATTTCAAAGTTTGGTTGATTATTTCAAAGTTGGAGTAGTTCAAAGCCGTTAAATTAGGAAATGTTATTGTTAAGTTTCAATAGTTAAAGTCCATCTTGATTATGTGTTCCAATGTACTGACGAAAACATCCAGTACAGGTTGGTAGTGTTTATTTTGTGAAAAGCTCAGCAGACACGTGTTTCGACAATGATGTCGTTTTCAAGGCATGGACTGATAATTAGGTGCAGGGAGTTGAAAATTTTAAAGATGACCGGTTATTTTATACGTGCGTTTTGCAGGTCGCCTTAGTGTTCGTCATATAGCCGTCTTACAATAGGTTTAAATCCCGATTCGAGTGTCTTCCGCGTAAGGTCTGTTACCTTTGATCTCTCTTTGACACTTTGAAAAGAGCTCTGCTTTTGTTGTTGGCTTCCGCTATGGTTTTCTGATAGTAGAAGGCCTTGGCTGTGTTGTCGTGGGTTGCTTGGATTTCTTTGAGGAGCACCAGGTCGGATGCAGTCCTGGAGCAGCGCCAGGTTTTCTCTTGTTTCAGGATGACTCTTTTGCTGAGGTTGAGTTGTTGCGTGTACCAGGGTGCTGATGGGTTCGGTTTGCAGGTGCGGTGTTTCAGAGGCATGTGTCGATCGATGGAGACTGAAAGGGTGTTGTTCAGGGCTTGGGGGGGTGTTCAGTCAATGTAAGGTTGAGGTTGGTGAGGTCATCTGTGAGGGTTTCCGCTGTGAACTTCTTGAAGGACATATGTTGTAGTAGTCGGATCTGACCTAGTTGATGCACACTGGGGAACCATAACATTTTCCAAGCTCAGTAACCAAGCCTCCAACCCTTCTGTAGCTACCAGTGAGTCCATAGGGTTTTACCTATTCAGAAGCCACAATGTTACAATAGAGGCTGGAGAAAGGCAGTCATACCATTTGACTTATTCCTAACGGCCACCAAGGGTACATACATCTGATTAGTGTCCAAGTCAGGCCTCGCTTGGAAACACTGTCTGGATGTGATCGCTGGGGTGGTGGACCCAGACAACTGAGGGGATGTCAAAGTTCTACTCCAGAACAATGGTAAATACTCTTTATCATGTAAAGGCAGGAGAGAAAATCACCCAAGGGATTTTTAGAAATGCCCTATTTCCCAAATTTATAGAAATCCAAGAGCAATACCTGATGGTAAGAGGGACCAAAGGCTTTGGAGAAGCTGATAAAGATCAACCCCCTAAAATAGAAATACCAAAACCCAGTACAGAAGAAAGTGAACCTGAGATAATTCTCAACATAACATTTACATAATGCAATGATGCTATTCTGGTCGAGGTCTTCCTCAAAGTTGCTCCTGAGGATGAAGGCAGAAGAAAAGATGGTCCATTATTTTTTATAAACCAAGGGTTATGTCATAATGCCTACCCCCGGAGCACCAGGCCAGGCCCAGAACCCCCGGGAGCAGGCATCATGCCCCCGGGTAAAAGCCCAGCGGCCCCTTATAGGGGCTCTTTGGACTCTGTCCTGGCGCCGTTGGCGCCAGGCTCATGTTGGACATCAGTCCTGGCGCCATAGGCGCCAGGCTCATAAAGGAAGGTGTTTTGTGCACTTACCTGATGCAGACCATGCTGCAAGATTCAGGCCTCCCTGAGACCTGAAAGGGACTATTTTTTCATTGGGACTATTTTGCCACTCGGGCGTGGCCAGGGAAGGATACTTACCTGGAACTACTTTGGGGGCTATTTAAGCCACGCCCAGACAGTAGCTCACGCTTCGCGTTGTTCTGCATCCAAGCAGCTGAACGCTCACTGTGTCTGCTCCTGCATCTGGTCTCCAGCCACGCCCGCCTCGATCCTGGAACACCTGTAAGGAAAGAAGAGAAGAGAAAGGTGAAAACCAAGAATTTTATCAAACTTCTTACCTGCATCCGGAACCTTCACGCCATCGTTCCTGAGAAAAGAATTTCATTTAAAAGCACTGCGTTGCTCGCTGCAGCGCCACCCTTCACTCACCTGTCCTCGGGAGTTCTTCTGGCTCCACCGCGACTGTCTGCACCGGTCGCCACATCTTTGCGCCTAGGGGAGAGAAGAAGAGACAAAAGGTGAGCAGAAGGAACATATGAGGAAAGCCTAATTTTCCGCCATAACACTTACCTGTCTTCTGTTGGTGGACCATTCCTCATTTCGGGTCGGCGCCGCTTCGTTGGCAGGTACCGCACCCCCGCCCCTATGGGGAAAGGACAAAAGACATTACTGGGGGAATATAAAGACATTAAGAGGGATCGCCCCCATCGCTAACTCACCTGAGTTTACCATCGGCAATTCAATCCCTCAACGCATCGCCTTCATTCTGCATCTGAAATAAAGGACAGATCACAGGTTAGGAAGGCAACAGAAAAGAAGGCTCAACACTTGAACTTTTGTAATCTTCATACTTACGGCGTTCCGCTCGGAAAAGTCAAGTGGATTTTGCCAGCGCCATTCTGAAAACCAGTGAAGTAACTGGACAAACACGCGCCCCTGCACCAGAAGCAGGATGGAGAGTTCATCCTTTCAAACCATAAGGTGAGATTCAACCGGGGATTTCGCAGGAAGTTAGAGAAGAACGAAGGGGGGAAGGAGGGAGCAAGCACACTATTCTGCAGACTGTTAATCCCCTTTCTCATCTGCAGAAGGATATTCCTACTGGCCAGACAAGCAAGATTTGAGGGTCCTGTTCAGTCGGTGTTCCGAGTTCTGCGCATCACGCACGAAGAGGCCACAGCAACCCAGACTAGACCAGCGCCTCCGTGGGAGTCAGGTGAGCGTTACAGGTTATTATATCGGGGAGATATGATGCTGGAAATGCATCAGAGGGACAGGGCCTCTGAATCCTTGTCCTTTAATGCTTTATCATGTATGTTCTGTCTTGTTTTCCACGCAGGAGTTCATGTGGGACTCCTGGCGGTGCAGCTCTTCCTGTATTTGGTTTGGTGAACAGACCCTTGGTATACCCTTATGGCACCCATGGGTGGGAGTATGACCCTGTTCTCTTAGTGTATGTTTTTCGGCACCTGTGTGTGGCCCACAGAGCAGAGCATGGGCTGGTGGCAGCTCTGTGCTGAATCGACAGGTGCCATGAGTGTGCTTCATTTTAGGATGCCCAGGCCCTGTCAATGGAATCAGTGGATTCCTGATGGAGACAAGATGGCCCCCATGGCCTCTTGCTTTCTATTGCCTGTTACCTTACTTTTTCCAAAGTCCCGGGAAGCCCTGACTCTGTCCCTTCCCCCTGACTGGCTGTTGGGTGAAAGTTCCATATAGGGTATTGTGGAGAAATCCAGGCCAGACTGGCTGGAGCCTTCCCAGTGACTATATGTTGTGGGTACACGCTGTGGGTGGGACCTGGGTGAATGGAGTGTGTGACGAATATGCATTCCGTGTTATGGGTGGCTAGTATCAGGTGTTTGACACAATGACTGAGACCGCCCTGCCCGAAACTGGCATGAATGCAGTGTGAAGTGCTGAATGGCAGAGTGCTTGTCAGAATCAACATTCTGTGTTGATATTGAAATTGATATTTTATTTCTATCGTGCTCGTACACAAGTGTGAGTATCGGATGGAGAAGAATGGCCTGAATGCACTGTGTGCCTGATTGGCTTCCTGAATGCCCTCCTGAAAGATTGGTTGCATGAGTGTGACCTAGCAGAGTGAATGGGAGATCAACAGTATATCTGGGGGCCTCTTACTGCTAGAAATCATTCAGAAGCTAAAGTTGATACTTGATGCTTACTCTCGAAGCCGACCCAGAAGAAGGTGAACCACTGTTCCCTTTGTTGCAATCTGAAAGCTGCTGTGCCTTCAAGAAATGATCCAAAAGAGGACCTGGCTAGGAGACCTCTTCCCGAGCTACGAGGAACCATTGTGCACCAGCTGATCTTTGCCAAAGCTCCCTGGTAGACAGACCTGCGAAAGGCTGCCGACGGAGAAGGGGACTGCCGAGGAGAATGAAGAGAAGCACCGGACAGCCGTCCACCATCGTCGACCGCCGTCGATGACTGGAGCGGCTTTGCTCCCTTTGCCTAAAAACATTTTGATCCAAGGGCACCCTTGTTCATCACCGTCGAACCCTTTCATCCTGCCAGAGAAAGGCAAGGCCCCCGACAACCAAGGGAAATCTCCCGGTGGGTTTCCAGCCACCCGAAGACCTCAGAGATGCTGATTAAGCTACTGAAGCCAGCCGTGGTCCTTTCCCATTCGCCAATGCCAGATGCCAACGACCCGACGCCATTGCAGGTCCAAAGTTCTTCATTGACTCTTTGCAGCAACAAACACTCGTTCTCGAGGTGCACCGCATGCCTCTTCTTCACAGGACGTTCACAAGCTTTCGTCAACCAACACCGTGAAGATCAAAGCTGCTCCCTCTATGAGAACGTTGATCCCTCTCTTCACTGAATCTCAATGACCTGTGGCTCCTAACTTAAAGGGAGTACACTCAAGAAGGGCCTGTCAATGACTCACAAGAGAACTCTACAAAACCAGGTACTTTGGGGCAGTAGAACTTTTATAGAAGGAGATAAGACTCTAATAGAAAATACATGGACTGGGCTTGTAGTGGATCTTCATTTACAGGTTGCCCAGATGGGGGGATCCTCATACAGAACTGGCCTGACGGCAGGGGCTCAGTATTCTGCCAATTGTCTAAACAACTTGTTTTCCTCCTAAGTCTATGGTTGATATTGTTTTGCTGTGTTGATTCGTATGCTATTTGAATTGAGTACAGTTGATGAATATTAATGGAATTAGAGTAATCGTGGTACCACGTAGAACTGTACATATTTATCATTGTACAAAGTGTGTTATTGTGATTGTGTATATGACCTTGAACCTTATTTATATAAAGACTGCGTTTTAACTAATACAGTTTGTGGACATTCCTTTGTGGATACTTGGGGCTTATACTCTACTTTAGAACCAGCCCGCATCACCTCCTGAGAAGCTAAGCCTTGATGGCCTATCCATTGCTACCAACAATAGAGAATCTTGGCTGGGGTCCTCTGTGCCTCTCCTCTGCCATATAGAGAGCAGGAGTACAGACACCCCCCTCCAATGTGGCGACCCCTCAAAACCAAATAGTGTTCCAGAGAAGCCATCAAAGGGTAGTCTTAGAAATCACACATGCCCTCTTAACTTTGTGTCATGAGGCGTGGGCACCGCTGGTCCGTATGGCAGCACTGGAGGGGTATTTCCTCTATAACCCAGTGTTCTCCCAAGATGGCGGCTAGAGGTGTAGAGCCTGCTCCAGGCTCTAGAGGGAAGCAAGTGCGTTTGGCCCCGCCCTCTGGAGCTACCGGCACTCAGAGCCGCTTCCAACAGATCCACATGTAGCTTCTCTAAGCACACGCATCGAAAATTTGTTTCTTTGCATCTCAGCCTTTTTTCATACCTTGATACTGTCCTTTAATTCTAGTCTGCTACTAACTAAACTTTTGTTCCAGATCGCAAGCATACAGCAGTTCCGTCGGCCTTCTCTACAACACTGCAAACCTGACACAGCATTTCCTGGTAGGCTATCGCGTTCCTGTTCCCAAGGGAACCACACACTCGCCAAACAGAATTTCACCTTCTTTCTGTTTGTTTCTTCTGAAAGAACGCCATCTGCGCACTTTCAGAGAAGACTACCATAGGTGCAAACTTTTGTGTAATGCAGAAATGGGAGGGGGTTTCTCCTGGACATCTTGCTTTTTTACTTTGTAGAAATTACTTTTCACGCTATTAGTTGCGTTTTTATCATTTTTATTCATGAAAATTGTTTATTTGTCTTGAGTTTGTGGTACATATTATAGTACTTCCTGGGCTCCTACATCCTCATATGGTCAGCCGACATGTGTTTCGACCCATAGGCCCTTATCAAGGCTGATTCAAATACAAAGCCATGTAAGGTGACAATTTGTGACATTGGTGTGGCATATATGTTTAAGATAAGTGCAGAGTGCATGCTGTGAGGTGAGAATAGGTGTGTTCATAATTGCATCATATGTTTTATACATAATTTTATACGTTTAAGCATCATAAGCAAATGTGCAGGCGAGGGGAGAGAGAAGGAAGGAGAGAAAGGAGATAGCAAGGGTTGGATGGGTTCAGGCTTAGTCATACGTGGGTACTGGATGCCTCTTACCTATTGGTTCTAGCACGGTGCCCCCTGTGGGGTCCTTGTTGTAAGATTTCTGTCGGTTTTCCTGTATATATAGTGGCTCCTGTTGGGCCCTGTGAAAAGGGGATGGAAGATTGAGGTAGGTCAATATGTGCTGGTTCAGCATGGCACCTAAAAGCTCATGCCTGTGATTGATTTGTCACTTCATGGAGGTTGAGAGTAATGCTGCTGTCTGTGGTTCAGGAGTGGCCCTTGCTTGTGTGGCATGGCGTGATGTATGTTGAGATACAATTAAAACTAAAGGCGCATGTTGACGGTTGTCCGTGCCTGGTTGCTTAATGCGTAGTGCAGTGGTGCACTGGATGTTGGGCAGGGGTGTGTGTGAAGGGCCTATCTGGTTAGGCTTGTGCTTGTGTTGGTACTGTGTTGTGATGGAGTTGTGAATGCCGGGGTGCCGCAGTGAGTGCTGGTTGCGGGCCGCCTCCCATGCGAATGTGCAGCCTGATTAAGAGAGTAAAAAGTGTAATGGCTATTGCAAAACTGGAGGCAGTTAGTGACCTGTTTGGCGGTGTCCTCTTTGTTACATGAGGGACCTGACAGGAAGTGGAAAACCCCGTGGGTTGAGGGGGTGACTGGTCTATATCATAGTGGTGGTGCCCTAATAGGGCTCGGTTTGTATGGGGTTCGGTGGGTGGAGTGCAGCAATGTACCGCTAGTGGCTCGGGGTCTGCCTACAGTACGATTTGTGAGCTCGGGTAATTGCGACGGCTGCTACTGGCCTAGATCGGGAGGAGGATGTCGGTGCCATGGTCCGGTGCTAAGCCTTACCTGGATCTGCATTGTAACGCGGTCTGTTGCCGTTGCTGCCTGTATGGTTGTGGGCTGTGATCTGTGGTCTAATAAAGGTGTTTATGCGCATGCACGCTTAGCGAGTAACGGGTAGTGCCGATGCGCGCATGTGCGGAGAGAAAAACATTGGATTCTGCACATGCGCCTGGCGTGGTTTGGCAGACCTGGGACTTGTAGTTATATAGGATAGCTCATTGATTAGGGGTAGGGTTGCTAAGTAGTGTCCGTGGTGTGCCTATGTGTGTGGATGTCCAGTGGATGTCCAGTCTTGTTACAATTGTGTGCCAATTCTGAGTCATTATATCAGTGGCGTGCCTATATTTGCAGATGCGTGGCATGCATTTGTATGTGCATGTCAAGCCTTAAAAATAATTATGTGCCAATGTCAGTCAGTGTGTAATGCACTTAAGACATACGCCATCATTTCATCCTCCTTGCGTCTCCCTGCAGTTGTCTTTGACAAATCAAAAACCCTATGGCTAAAGGTAAGCAATAGAATCTCTTTCGTGTCAGAGAGTGTCCTTTCTCCTTTACCATCTACCTTAACACACATTTCTCTTCTTTCCACCTAACTATACAGATGCTCTTGAAGTCAAACGCCTCCTCTTACTCAGTCCCAGGCATGTACAAGGACTACTGGATAAGGAGTCAGTACTTAGAAATGTACAGAAGAGGTATGAACTTTGTTTAACCCAGTTCCTTCTTCTTGCAGTAATCTGCACTGATCCGATCCACGCCTCACCCATATCTGTATGCTAGACATCTCCCAGCTCCATAGACCTAAAAGTTGAAGACAACCAGACCTCGGCATCAGACGCCACACAGAGTTCTATTCCCCAGAGGGTTTCCCTGGGAACTCTGCCCCTTCCCTACTAACTATAGCAGGACATTGCAGGGCAACCAGGGGGATTCTCCTTTCTTCACGGACTGCAGCCGTTCAGGTTAGTGCTGTATCTTTTGCTGCACTTCCTATCAATGTACTGATCATTACACTTTTTGGGCATTTGGGGATGGCAAAAATACAGAGACAGGTTGTGAGCAGGTTTCACTGGTCAGGCGTGTATGAATTTGTTAAGAACTTTGTTGCTACATGTTCTCTCTTTCAAAACACAACTCGACATAACCCTCCTCCGGCTCCATTACAACCTTTGCCAATAATAGAGGTCCACTTTTCTCAGATAGGGATGGATATAATAGGCCAATTGGAACCATCTAAACGTGGGAATAGGTCAATTCTGGACATACTAGACTATGCCACACATTACCCTGAAGCCTTCCTGTTGAGGAATAATACATCTCAGCAGATCTTAAAACACTTGATTCCTTTTCTATGCATGAGTGGCCTTCGCAAAAGAAATTTTAAGAGTCCAGGGGACCACATTTATGAGTAATATCATGGACGAGGTAAAAAAAGATTCTACAGATTAAAACCTTAAGAACCTCTGTTTATCATCATCTCCAGATGGATGGGCTGGTTGAATGCTTCAATAAAACCCTGAAAAGCATTTTAAAGAAATTGGAAGAGGCGGTCAGTCATAATTAGGATATGATTCCTTGGGCTCCTTTCACCATCAGGAAGGCCCCCCAAGCTTCCCTGGGGTTCTCCCCATTCAAGCTCCTCTATGGACGTGATCCAAGTGACATCCTAAACATGATGATAGAGATGTGGGAATAATAGGAAGAAGAATCCATCTTACCTCTCTCTTAAACTGCACAGTGGATTAAAGAACATATGACTGTGGTAAGAGATATAATACATTCCCACCGAGCGAAAGTACATGAAAATCAAAAAGGCCAATATGATAAAAAGGCAATACCCTGCTCATGTTCTATTGGACAGAAGGTATTGGTACTTCTACCCACTTCAGAACACAAAATGCTGTCCTATCGAGTTGCCCAGCCAGATAGACAAAACAAGACCGACATATACCACTTTAACCACTTGAAGGAGTGGAAAGAGGATCCAGTGGAATCTTGCTCAGTGTTAATGGTCAGTTTATTGTCAGAGGAGACGGATGGAACTAATTTAGTCCCCCCTGACCTTCCACCAGAGCAACAGCAGGACATCCAGGATCTTTTGGCCCAGTTCCCAGAGGTGTTTAGTTGTGAACTCGGGAGACTTAAAGGCACGGTGTGCAAGCTGTGTGTTTTGTGAAGCCAGTGAAGGAGGCGCTGCTGCTTTTGCCCTCTGTTGTTCCACGGAGCCTTGGATAACATTATAGTCCGCTTACTATTGCTGCAGTTTGAAGAGTCTCACCCTTCAAAAACACTGCACATGCGCAGTGTGCAAGCCGTGTGTTTTGCGTTTGCTGGTTGAGCAGTTGCTGGAGTTCTGGATACAATGCTTTGCTGGTGAGCACATCTGAAGAAAACATCCATTTTATTTGGTCTAGTATCTTTAGGCTGGTCAATTGTTATTTTCATTGGGGCCAGTGATCCTAGCGCTAAGAACGGTGACGACTACGCTCTTGTGCCTGGTGCCTGCGGAGATTATCTCTTTGAGTCACACAACCTGAATAGGAGAGCTGAGTTGCTGGCTAGGATTGTGAGCTGACCAGAACTGGTTGGGTTTATTGCCCTCTCGTAGGTTGACTCTTAGTGGAACAGCTTGTGGGAAACCGCCTGTACGCCTGGTGACTGCGGAGACCTTGTCTTTGAGCCACGCGTATGTTCCTTGAGGGCGCTATTGTCAGCTTGTAATCTGGGTCGGATCAAACTCTTGGGCCGAGGCTTGGTAGTGTCCCACCTGTTACTTCGGACAAGTAGCGTTCTGTGATCGGTTGCGGTAGGCTGCTTAACTGTGACAGGCTCTCCTTTCCGAGTCTGGCACGGACAGTAATTTCTTTTTCAGAATCGGTTGTGGTACATAAGTACGGGTTATAGGCCCCATTGCCCAGGGCCTAACATGGCTATATGCCACTTGTTCTTGGACGCTGTGGAGGAACTGATGCCTCTTTATTGCACACAGAAATAATAATCACCTCAACATTTGTTTTTAGAGACTGGATTTGAGTATTTTCTTAACTCTTTTTTTAATCAATGACTGATATGAATAGACTGTTGTTTTAGTAGTTTTAATAGGTCACTGTTTACTACTGCTTTTACAATTGAATTAATGTGTAGGTGAACGCACACAGAACTGTTATGTAAAATATTTGTGAAGTACTAAAATACGTACTCGACAGCCTTTTGGCCATTTCTTGTACTATGCTAACCATTGTGTATTTAGAATTTTCAGTGCCCTGGGAGAAGTGCTACGTGAGAGGGTGATTGAGTGTGTATGGTTTAAAAGCTTACTTGTGATTTGGTATTTTGATTCCTGTTATATATAATAATATTCAACAGTTAATATGCCTGGTAAAGCTTATACCAGAGCTAAGGCGACTGCGACACGGGGTAAAAAACCCCATGGACCCCATACTCGCAGTAATAAGGGAGCTAATATCTCTATTATTGACAGGCCCTCACTGGATAAAGAGGCACCTGTGGGTCAAAAAGGACACTTAGATGCATATTTTCCTGCAAATCTTCCCTTGGTGATACCCATTGTACCATCAATTGATACGGAGTTGCAGGCTGATTGTAGCACTTGGTCACTTCATCTGGATAATGATTCACTGCTACAGCTATGCTATGCGCTACAGAAGGGTGCATTTGCCGCCGGCTCCAGTTATCGAATCTAGGGAGCTACATCCTGAGGTGGTCCTGGTCGATGTTGGGATGGGCAAAACAGTGGGATCTCATCAAGCGCGGGCACTTAAAGTACCAGATGTGCCCCTGACGGTGATAATTAACCCAGCAATTGCACATGCATCCCCTACTGTGCAGGTGTGTTTGGCCGTGATTGGCCCCCAGGAGGGTTTGGCCCCTATCAGGTGGTCTCTGTGCCTCATGACTCTCAAAGGTTATCTGCTAGCCCTAATCTATTATATGAAACTAAGACTAACTCTGACTCTGAGAATGACAACTCCAGTGTTCATAATAGCTCCACTGAATCTCAGAGCACCAACATTCTACAATTTGCAATTAAAATATTGCTTAAGTTCTGTGGGGCAATGCACGAGGACATTAAAAAACAGGGTGAAGCTATAGATACTCTTAATGAACATTTGACCAGTCGAAATGATTGGGGGCCTCGACCTTTTTTAAATAAGGACAAGGTAATACAGGGAGAAGCGGATCAGAGGAATATTCACCCCCTTTCTAGGGCAGAGATTACACCGAACGTGCCCACAGTGGGGAAGAATGGGAATAGCTTGGTAGCCCCTATTCCAGCTCCGGTGGACATGGAAACGGTGGATTCTTCTACCACTTATCCCTATAGGAAGCAGCGACGAGTGGCCAAAAGATTACAGCAATGCAATCATAAATTGAAAAGTAATAAGGACCCCACAGAAGAAAGTGTTACTGCAGTTGACATCCAACCATTAAATTCCAGCTTGTGTAACGAGAAAAATCAGTTATGCAAAAAGCAACGTAAGAGAGCGTCCCACAGAAATCAGAGGTCCACTCAAACGGTGGGGACGTTGACTAGTTGGCTGGCTGGGGAGGGAGCGGGAAATGTGCAGATTCCCTCTGTGGAAGCTCCGACAGCAGACACAGTCCTGCCCGTGCAGGTGAAGGACAAAGTGTTGACCACCCCTTTGGCTCAGCAGGATCAACCATCCTCCCTGCCACTGGCTGACCAAGCTCTTCCCCCGCTGGATACAAAGAAATATCACCATTACTGCAATCAAACCGCTACAAAAAAGGGTTATTTGAATCGCCCTGTTCTGTTGGAATTGTTTTAAAAAAATCCTCTCATTGAGAATGCTCAATTCAGGGGATTTTCAGTTTGTTGAACCACTGAGGAATCAGTCATCTAGGATGTCCAGGTTACATTGTCCATTACCAGAGACTGCTGCACTGATACAGGCAAGTCACCAGTCTTTAATCCATCTGGGTTACAAGTTGGATAGCCCAGAGATGGTGATATTGGGAGCTGACAAAGTCTGGGGCTGTAATTGTGGTCAGGTGTCCACACAGCCTGAACGGATAGCCAGAATGAGTAAGCCGCAGGATAACCTTGATGATGCCTTTGCTTGACAATGGCTACAATGGGTGATTGCCCAGAAGTGTTCCGCAAAATGAAATCTAACGAGTCTGAGTTGGAATACCAGGGGTTTTTCCCATTGCATTCAACCAGGGGGATGAAGGGATTGTCTTATTGCATGTGATTTATTTGTGTTGCAAGAAACTTGGGTTACCTTTGACTTTATGTTGGATGGATACACAATATTCCAAACGCCAACTTTAAAGGGGGATCGTGGTCGACCGGCAGTTGGACTCATGATTGGTATCAAACACCATTTTGAACCCAAAGCTGTTGTGTGGGTCCACCGGGTGGTAATCTGTTGGCTGCAGAAATGGTCATCTCTGCAGAAGGATCACAGGTCAAGAGACTTCTAATATTGAATGCATATAATCCCCTTTCTGGGGACACTACGGAGAGGCTCTTGGAGCTTTTATATACCACATTGTCTAACTGGTGCCCAATGCTATCAGATAAACTGGTCCTCATTTGTGGGGCCTGGAATGCCAGATGTGTAGACCGGGAAAGGGCAGGTTCATATGCTAACATTGTTGAACGTAGCATTATGGTCCAGAACCGAGCCACAGCAAGAGGAAATATGTGGCTGGATTTTGTGCATGATTGGGGGCTTACCCTGCTCAATGGACGCACAACTGGTGATCAGCCAGGAAATACCACTTGGAAAGTGCGTACTATCAAGGGCACTTTCGATTATATGGCCCGAAATCATGGTACTTTAGAGCGTGTCTCTTTTTTAAAGATCATATCTAATAAACATAGCGATCATTCAATTATGGCATTGGATCTAGTAAATATCGACCCACACAAGAGAATTTTAATGTGTGGGGGCCTGGGGACCAATCATGCTGGTAATAGAATTAGGTGGAGTCGGAAAAAGATTCATAGGGTAAATGCAACACTGCTCCCTAGCGATCTGGTTGATCGTCTGCTTTTTAGGGAAATGGATCATAACGCCATTGAGCAATGGTTTCGTAAATGGACTTATGCCATTAGCAATACCATAATTCCTGCATTGGCCTCTGGGAGTATTAGGTACAAGAAAGAGTTCAACATTAATATCCGAGATGCCAAATGTAAAATGTGTCGGAGTATCCGTGCCATTATTGACCAGGGCCACTGCAGGGACATTGGTTATGAAATTCAATGGAAAATTAAACCAATTAAGGCCACATATAGGACTTGGCTAAGGCACTACCGTATGACATTGAAACAAACGGCTTGGCAACAATTAGTCAACATAGTAATAACTAGGGATATTAGTGAGGTATGGAGTTCATTGGCCTTAGTCAAGGGGGATAGGAGTGTTACCATACTTAATCCTATTCCTGAAGCATTATGGGTTCACCATGTAGCGGATAAGTTCTTTACTCCGGTGACTCCTACATTCCAGCCTGACTCAAAGGGTCCCTGGCTTATCCCATTAAGTCATAGGATAGTGGTGGAAGCCATTATAAAACTGAGGGAATCCAGAGCACTTGGACCAAATGGACTGGCCAATGTGGTGCTTAAAGATAACCCGGAACATTGGGTACAAATTCTACTAATTTTGTTTAGTAGAGTTTTTAGAACCAGGACAATTCCATCGTCCTGGCAGCAGTCTGTCCTTCTCCCTGTTTATAAAAAGGGAGACCGAGCCAAAATACACAACTATCGATTATTAATGATGTTGGATTGTGCACGGGTAATATATTTACCTCACTGGTTCTAAACGAACTGCAAAAATGGGTGGTTAAAAATAATATTCTCCACTCAGCTCAGACAGGCTTCCGTCCAGGCTCTGGAACAACCCATAACATCTGGGTGTTAGATCATTTAATACAGACTACTTGGAGTCACAGGGATGTGACCTTATACATCGCTTTTGTAGATTTTAAGAGCGCTTTTGACCAGGTTGATCGGCGCACTTTGTGGAACAAATTGTGGGCTTTAAATTGCCCTGAGTGGATTGTGCATGTTCTTTGGCTGCTACACAGCAATGACTATGCAAGAGTACGCCTGGATCAGGGAGGGAATGTCACTAACCCCATACTTATCAACAAAGGAGTGAAACAGGGCTGTGTCACTGCACCTACCATATATAATGATACGATATGGTATGATGTGATAACATATGATATGATATGATAGTTTATTTATATATCGCCTAAACACAAAGGGCCTCATTATGACCCTGGCGGAACGGGTTAAACGGCGCCGTAAAAGGCTGCGGCGCCGTTCAACCCATTCCGCCACATTACGAGGTCCCCTCGTGGGACACGTTAAGCATGCCTGGGAAAACCAGGCGTGCATACCGGGTCCCGCGAGGGGAAGAGGGAGCAAACAACGGGCCATCTCGTAACGGCCCATTGTTTACTCCCTCTCCCATTCCAATTCAGCCCTATGGGGGCTGAAATGGGAATGGGGATGAACCGTGTCCATGTCCTCGAGTGAGGAATTACCGGCCCATCCCAACTCGGAATGGTCCGGTAAGTCCTCATTCCGAGGACACGGACACGGATGCGGTTTTGCCGGCAGCCATGCCGCCAATAGCGGCATGGCTACCGGCATACCTCGTAATGAGGCCCAATGTGTTTCAAAGCGCTTCAAGACAAGGGAGGGAACAAGGGAAAAAAACAATGACATTCTTACAGGCCATGAACAGTAAGGATGTGAAATTAACTATCGTACTCGGCCTGGCGACATTTCAGATAGTGCAAGAGCTAAAACATAGATAAGGAAGGGAGGGGGAGAGTGGGAAGGAAATGGAAACAGGCGACTACCGTACTAGGCCTGACTACATTTCTGGTAGAGCTGGAAAAAACAAGAGGTGAGGGGGAGGGGTGAAGAAAGGCAAGGGGAGGAACAAAACAAGCAACTATCATATTAGGACTGACGACATTTCAGATAGTGCTGGAGGGGTGTTGGGGAGGAAAAAAACAGTAAGGGGAGGGAGGAGGAGACAGACGACGTTCCTATCATACTAGGTCCAGGGACAATTCTGATAGAGTAAGTGCATAGAAGAAAGTAAGGGGAGGATTTAGGAAAAGGGAGAAGGGAAAGGAGGAGAGAACAGAGAGTTAGCAGTCAAAAGAGTGGAGAAGCAAGAGGGGAGAGTGAATACAATTGCAGAAGTCAATAGTAACTCATAATGTTGCAAGCCAGGATACAAGATGAAGATGGGAACAGCATGATTCAGGGCCACCATGAGTACAAGATGCAAAAGAAGTTCAGCATGAGAGTTGAGAAAGGGTGACGCACCATGATTGAATGAAGTCCATAAAAGTCAAATCCAGCATTGTCCACAAGACGGTGATGGTGAAACCGAATGTATGAGGCCAGACTCCTGCAGAAGTAGGCTTGAGTGGGGTGAGGGGGGAGCAAGGTAAAAGAATCAAGCAAAACAGGCAACACCTGTGTGCGAGAATGGGGGGGCACAAGGGAACATCACGGGGGGACCAGAGGGAGTAACACATGTTGGTGCATGCCTACCTGCTGTCTGAGCAGAGGGTCGGGCCCTGGGTCCTCCTGGTCCGAACAGGTCCAAACAGGAATTCCCCCTTTCTTCGTCTGCCCTTCGCTTAGGACGGCCGGGCGAGAGACGCCCTTGATCTAATAGTTAGGAGCAGGAAGGAAGAGGCAGGGCTAAGAAGTTGGGTGGTGCTTGCTAAGTGGTGAAAAAGAGCATCAAACAGGAAGGCACCAGGTGGACGGGTCTTGCTAAGTGGTGAAAAAGAGCAGCAAACAGAAATGCACCAGGTGGGCGGGGCTTAGGCCAGGTGACCTAGATCCACTTGCACCTGCTTCCCATCTGCAAAGGAAAATAGGCTGGAGGGCTCCTTAAGTAAGGAAAAAGAGCGGCAAACAGGAAGGCACCAGGTGGGCAGGACTTGCTAAGTGGTGAAAAAGAGCGGCAGGCAGGAAGATACCAGATGGGCAGGGCGTAGGCCAGATGACCTAGATCCACTTGCACCTGCTCCCCATCTGCAAAGGAAAAGAGGCTGGAGGGCTCCTTAAGTAGGAAAAAGGAGCGGCAAACAGGAAGGCACCAGGTGGGCGGGGCTTGCTAAGTGGTGAAAAATAGCGGCAAACAGGGAGGCACCAGGTGGGCGGGGCTTGCTAAGTGGTGAAAAAGAGCAGCAAACAGGAAGGCACCAGGTGGGCGGGGCTTGCTAAGTGGTGAAAGAGAGCAGCAAACAGGAAGGCACCATAATCTGTACACAGCTGATCTTTTGCATCGTATGTTGGTAGTGGCAAACTGCCCACATAGGATTGGCAACTTATCTATTGCGGGAATGTTGTACGCGGACAATTTAGTTATTTTCGACCGCACGTACAAAGGCATGAAGATATTGCTAGACGAGCTGAATATCTATGCCGTGGAACTGGGCATGTCTATCAACTTGGATAAGACTAATCTGATATTGTTTACCAGGGACACGGTTAAAGAGGCCCGGATGGATACAGCTTTTGGTGTCATTGATTCCATCGACAACTATCCATATTTGGGCCTTGATTTCAGCTCTAGGGGGGATTACGTTGATTTTAGAGATAAAAAAAACAGTGGAGCTAAGCAATTAACTTACAGGTGCGTAAGTATGCTATAGAACAGGCCGGGTTTTCTTTGGCTGGTATTCGATTGTTGTATAAGCAATGTTTTGTTCCTTCAATGCTCTATGGTTTGGATGCCTTGGGCATGCAAGATTTTTCATGGCTCGATTTGCTTGAGGGTCTTTTTTGGCATTCATTATTGCGTATTGGGGCCTTCTTGCTCCATGGAATATCTGAGATTAGAGCCTGGTCTAATATCATTAGGTGGTATGGCGAAGCGGGCTAGATGGTGTTTTTATCTTAAAGCATGCTCTAAACCATCCTGCACGCTTTTGGAAACAGTGGGTCAGAATATGGCTAGTGAAAGGTTTTTATGGGTCAAAACTATCAAGAGCTGAATGAAGACCTCTTCAAAGTCATTGGTTGGGCCTATAAACCTACTGTGGCTGAACTACCTAAACGGTATATTCATCTGAGGAAAGCATTCAGGAAAATATTTGACAGATGGGACTGGTGTAACAATTATACCCACCTAGCCAAACTGAAAGGATATGAGGAAGTATCCCATGTTGTACACTGCTACTGTAAAGTCCAATCGTATTTATTACTTAGTCCAGATCCGGTATTAAGGACTTTTATCCTTAAATTACGTACTAATCAACTTCCCTTACAGACAATAACGGGTTCTCGCCTGGGTTTGGGGGCTGAGGAATGTTACTGTTGTATTTGTACACTTAAAACACAATTGGAATCAGCTAGACATGTACTCACTCAGTGTATTAAAATGGCCGATATTTATATGACTAATTATGGCCAGTTTGTGCATAACTATGAAACTATACTTAGTGAAGATTTCTGGGATAATTTTCTGAATCCGGAA
This sequence comes from Ambystoma mexicanum, assembly GCF_040938575.1. Lineage (NCBI taxonomy): Eukaryota > Metazoa > Chordata > Amphibia > Caudata > Ambystomatidae > Ambystoma > Ambystoma mexicanum. Next base: position 157,951,724 of record NC_090931.1, read on the forward strand.
TCACTGTCTTTACACATTGCATTGTGGCGGGTGTGGAGACATGTGTCAACCAACTTCATATAGGCCCTATTATATTGTATTGCATTGTTTACAGATATAATGACATTGCGCAATCTCAGTAAACATGTTTGGCATTGATTAGAGCCTATGTGTGTTGTGCAAGGAGTTTGACAAGAGAGGTGACGGGAGAACTGTGTACTTGGACCCTGTTGTGAGATAATGGTCTGAATGGAGATGCTGTAGTATTTTAGTAGGTGAGTCTGGAGTTTTAGAGATTCTAGGTCACATACTGTTTCGTTTTTAGGTTGTTTAGAATTATGAACTATGATGGGATATAATTATCATCATCATGTACATTATTATCATTAACTTTCCTATAATTTTATATGGAACAGTATTAATATTGTTACGATGTGCGGTGATTGTTTGATTAATTTGATTTAATTTTGTTGTAAGCGACATATGATATATCTGATATGATATATTTGATAATGAAGTAATCGTCTGTTTGTGTAAAGTTCTTAATTGAACTAATCACAATAAAGATTATAAATTAAAGGAATCCAACATCACATCCGCATTCCCCCTGGAAAAACCATCAACTTAAAGCCTTATCGGATCTCAGAGCTAAGGAAGGAAATAGTTCTCCATGATTTGGAGATAATATTGGCCACAGATATTATTGAAGAATCTCAAAGTCTGTGACCATCCCAGTAGTCCTTGTGGCAAAACCCGATCAATCGTGGAGGTTTTGTATAGACTTTAGAAAACATAATGCTATATCCCTTCTCAATAATCATCTGATGCCATGGATTGCCAACCTTATAGATGGCTGAGGTCAGCAGTCTATCTCTTCATGAATTATCTTACCAAGGGCTATTGACAGAAGTCATTGAATCCCACAGACAAAGAAAAGATGACATTCTCCACCCCTAGAGGACTATTTCATTTTAAGGTCCTCCCATCTGGGCTCAATGGTGCTCCCACTACTTTGCAGCGACTAATGGACCAGACTTTGCAACCATATTCCAGCTTTTGTGGTGCATATTTGGATGATATAGCCATTTACAGTCAGTCCTGTGAACAGCATATGTTCTATATTTATGAAATAACTAGAGCCCAGAGATGTGCCAGCCTCACCACCAACCCAAGAAATGCCACCCAGCCCAGTCAGTGGTGAAATACTTGGGATTTTTTATGAGTAATGAGGTAGTTGAACCCCAGTTAGAAAGGTCTGTGCTGTCCAGGAAACACTGGCTCTGAAAAGAGAGACCCAAGAATATTACAAGAGGTTCATCCCCAATTACTCTGCCATCACATCCTGTCAAACCAATAAGTCAAAGAATGCAGAACCCCGAAAACTGCATTTGCAGAGGGAAGATCAGGCCAGTTTCAACATGTTGAAATCAATCCTTAAAAGTCTCACATTTCAATAAGAAATTCATCCTTCAGGCTGATTCTCCAAGGTGGGAATAGGTGCATTGTTATCTCAGGAATATGATGGTGTGAAACATCCTGTGCTATACATCTCCCGGAGGTTATTTCCTATAGAAAAAAATCATGCCACCATCGAAATAAAGGCACTACCAATAAAGTGGGCCGTAGGATACCTAAAACACTATCTAACATTGAGGAAATGTAGGGTTTATCATTGACCATTCATCCCTCACTTGGCTTAGTTTCATAAAGGACACCAACCGTAGGCTCATGCACTGGTTCTTGGACCTACAGTCCTTCTGTTTTTGTGCAGAACATAAGAAGGGAAAATAGCAGGGAAATGTGGATTTCCTGTCCCGTTTCCTATCAAAGGATATAGGGAAGCGAGCAGCATTAGTGGAAGGGTATGTGATGATTCACTAGATGTCACCATTTATCCGCAAGGGGGAGTCCTTCCGCATGAGGCAAGGGAGGTGAGGCCACTAACCCGGTTAAACCCCTGGGGATGGTATAATGTGGGAGGATCACATGAGGAGAGACTCTCCCTCTGGTGATAAGGATGGCCATCTAGGGTACAGCCCTTCTAGGAACATCACCCCCTCACATACATTAGCCTCTCCTTCCTCTTTTAACCTCTTACAATGGGCCCAGACAGTGCGGGCAACATTGTATAAAACTCAATACTGGACTAAACACAAAGTCTCGGGCAGCAATGGAAAATGGCAGGTGTGCTGCACACTGAATGTGTGAAATTTGAACCTGCCTCGCTGATCAGGAGAGAGAGAGCTCCAAAGACGCTGGCAGTCTGCCGCGTCTGATGATCCAGAGCTCTGCAGATGCAGACCGGGGCACATCAGTGTCAAGATGAGGAAGGAAAGCAGAAGGCAGCCGGGAACGGCATGGGACAGCAGCAGGGATAGCTAGACGCCGGAGAGGCCGAACAGGACACCCGCCATCCGAGGAAGACCCAATGAAGTGCTGAAACCCTTAACAAGTTAAAGGGTGGCACAGGAGACACAGAGGGACTGCAGCATGTCTTACCAAGAGGGCTCATGCAGTTGATCCTACACACCTCATGCAGTTGATCCTACACACCTTTGCAACCATAAACGCCTATATAGCTTTTCCTCTTCATTGCAATGGTGTAATGAATCAATCCAGTTGACCACCAGGGAGGCACTGTGGACTCTATGCTCCATAAAGATAACTTGGTAGGGAGAGTCCCTCACAACAGTGGTGGGGATAAACCCACTCACAGAAAACAGGGTCTGGTACCCAAAGCAAGAAAGTAATACGGGTCATCTCCCTCATTGCAGTACTTGGCAAGAGGGTGAACCAAGTGAGCCAGTTCAAGGAAGAAGAGGAAACAGGTCTCAGACCCAAATAAAATATGAAATATGAGTCATCTTCCTCGTGGCAGTACTTGACAGGGAAGTGCACCAAGTAGTCCAGTTCAAAGAAAAAGAAAAATCAGGGTCTGGGAGCAGTGGCGTATTTAGGCTTTCTGGTGCCCTAGGCCCAAATAAGTGCATGCACCCCCAAACTTTCCTCCATCTGTGCCAGACTATGCGCCTTCACCAGATTCCACCCCTTCAGCAAACTCTGTCTGCATTTTCCAAACTATGCCCTCTTCAACCCCATTGTGTCCCAGATTTTGGTTCCATAACATTATAAGGATGTTTTTAAGGTTGCAGAGATTATAAAGTTATTGCTTCGTCTCTATACATTAAAGCCTGTCATCTTCTATGTTATGTTAGTTGAAAGAGTGTTTTCAGATCTCTGCTGCCGAAGATTTGGAGAAGGCTGTGTGTTCTACAGTTGAGTGCACTAGAGGTAATTGTTACGGTTAATTGTCTACTTTGTGTTGAGTCCGAAAACAATTTTTTAGAGGAAGTGATAAGAACAAAAGCTGGCTGCCAATTGGACACAAGCGAGAGAAGGTTGGAATGAGGAATTCTGGTTTCAATGCCAATATCCGGTTTCTCTCACAAATTGCCTGCTGTCACTCCATGAGAAGCACCTAGACTGGTCTTTAATATTAATGAAACATAACTAAATTTCCCCATCCAGTCTTGTCAAATGGTGAAGTTTATATATGAAATATATGCAAGTTGTACAGACACATTTTATAAAAATGTTTAATAAAAATAACTCAACGCCCTTCTCATGGTTACAGCTCTGGTGTTAGCAGGGGGCAAAATGGAAATAAGCCAAGTTGCCTGCTGCAACCGATGTACCTCAAATCACTTGGGTTGGAATCCCATCAAAATCTGGCAAAATCACAAGTGAAATGTGTAAACTCTGCCTTGGTATCACCTCAAGAAAGTAAAGTGTATCCAGTCATTTTATTGCAAACATTACACAGTGGTACATAACAATAACACCTAAAAACACCAGAAGAGATTAAATAAATATATAAAGGGAAGTGGGTCGGGATGGGGTTGTGGTGGCGTTATAAGGGACGGTTTTTGGAATTTCGGCCGCACCTTATCACGGCGGAGTAATGGATAGTGGCAACCCTGAACATTCATGTGTGGCAAGCAACAGCATTCTTCGAAGCTACACAATGCAGGCACTTTTTCTTTTAAAACAAATGAAGTGGTCCATACTGTTTACTTCATTGCTGTTTATGCAATTGTTCAAAATACCCAACACTCCAAGAGTAAAAGTGAGTGATGTATCAGGTCCTTCAGCCCAATATTACCTTTGTGGGTGTGGTTTAGGCTTTGGGTCTTCCCAGCTTGCGTTTAAGGCAATTTAAAATGTTTGCTAACACCGTAGATTTGGTTGGACTGTACAATACATAGGAACATTTTGAGATGTCTGGTTATAGACATAGATGTCCTGCTGTCGTTTGTAGCACTGTTTCACAGTAAAAGTCCAAGCTTATATTTAAAATATAAATAATATAAAGATTACTTATAAGCATCACAGTTACGTATTGTTTGACATACTTTGTAGTTGGTTCTCCCGGCAGCACTGAGCTTACAGCAGAATGCCATCACAGACACATGATAAACCCAGCAGGGATGGCATTTGCTGCTTAGCACTGAGCAGCTTCTGTAAAGATGGCTGAATGGATATCTTTACGGGACACATTTGCAACTGTGAAGCAGTGTGTAACTCTGGCACACAGTCTTTGTTCTCATCCTTCTATGGCTCTGGGTATCCTTTCACAGGTTTCTTGATGCACTTGCACATTCAGATTTATTCTTTGCCATTTTAACTTCTCTATGATCTATTTCATGCTTGCACCTTTTGGGTGGAAATAAACCTCTGAATTGTGGTGCCGGGGAGGGAAATTAGTGCATGCTTCTGAACATCATTTGAGTGCCAACTGTGGGGACTCTGTTCTTGACTTAAACATAGGAATGCATCTAATATTGTAAAATGATTCATATTTTTTAACCTTTACTTTTCTGAATGGCAAACCCTCATTTTTGCAGCAGTTAATAAATGCATGCTGTGTATTTGAATATAAAAGCGATTGCTTAAAACTGCAAGTGTGTATTGATTAGAAAGAACTCCAAAGATAATGTGAAGTGGCACCAATAAAACCAATGAGGATTTGACTGTTTGGCATATTAAAGCGCCTTTTGGGAAGATAAGAATGACCAAAAAGCTTTACCCCAGATCATATATGTCTGTGAGAGTTGTATGACTGAATAACAAAAAAATGAAGAAAAAAAAGTCCCCCGAACCGTAAAGATTTTGCAAGTATCAAGCATGTTTAAATGTTTGACCATCAAATACTTTAGCTGTCAGAGTGGAATGACTGCTAACAGCTCAACATTGTGCTCAGTGTTGTGGATCAGCCAGGATCACAGAAACAAAATTGGCTTTATATTTAAAAAAATAACAACCAGTAAATTGAAAATAAACTGCAATAAAATGCAGCTTCTCTGGCAAGCTGCCACCCTAGGCAAGGTCCTAGTAGTCCTTGTTTTAAATACGTCTATGCGACTGGGACCCAAAGCAAGAAAGTGATCGGAGTCACATTCCTCGTGGAAGCACTTGGCAGGGAAGTGAACCAAGTCGGCCAGATCAAAGAAGAAAAGTCAACCTTCCTTACACTCAAAGGTGGGTGTTGTAGGTGTGAAGCTTAATGAACAGAAGACCAGGGGAAGGGAGACATTGTAAGGAACTGATAACAAGATACCAGGGGAACAGAGCCATTTTCCTGGTAACCCAGACTGGCGGTAAGGTCCAAAGGCTTTGGAAAGGGAGCCATTCCCCTGGGCTATCTGAGACTGGACACCAGGAGAAGGGAGACATTCTCCCGGCCTACCAAGAAAGTTGTGTGCAGAACTTTACTATCAGGGGAAGGGAGCCATTCCCCCTGACAATGTGTGAGAACACAAGACTGTTCTAAGATTTGGGAACTGTTTCAACAGACCAGTAACCAAAACCCAGGAGAAGGGAGTCATTCTACTGGGACCAGAACAGTACTGCCTTATTCTTTAGTTACTAGGGCAAGGGACAGACAGGATGGTGGAGTCTTTTGAGTTGACAAGACAACCTGACAGACTCCTTATCTTTAGCTGAGCCAGGGAAACCCCCAGTAGGAATAGGGATACATACGTTTTCTCTTGGTTTATTTTTTAAATAAATGATTTTTTTTTTTTTTTTTATTATTATTTTGTTTTGGCTGAAATAAATCAAATTTCAAAAGAACAAACAGGAAAACAAATACATGTAAAACAAGATTCATAAACAGACATCAACATCAAAATCAGCATCAGGCATCAACATGTTTTAAGTATTCACTCGCTAAACAAGTACAAAAACATTTTACAGACAGAACTAAAAGTGATTCAAATTTGCTTCGTCAGCCGCGTCCCGAAGTTATTGTTAAAGGAACCTCATTTACTATGTTTAAACTATGCAGAAAATTAACAGCTGCAATTTGAATGGCCAGATTATTACAGGCCAAAATCGCTGCCCAACATTGTTTTTCCGATAGGCTCCCCAGATAAATACAATGTCTTGTAAAAAAAATATTCCGTTTTGCCATTAGCATTGTGCATTCTGTATATATATGACATAGTGTTTCTGGGATAGTTTGAATTCTGCAAAATCTGCATACATTCTGTGTTGCACTTATAAGACCCCTTCTTAAATTTATATCATTGGTCTTCCATAGATTCATGCGTAATCGTATGATATCTGCTCGATACATAGGAGTAGGACAACGTATCAGATATGGTGGTAATATGCCTGATCTTTTAGGCGGAAAACGCAAGGAATCACCAACAAGAAAATTGGTACATTGTTGACAAGTGTTAATCCAGTCCAGCTGATGAATCTTAAATTTTACTTTGTCTGGATTAGTTAACAACAGATCAATAGAAATATCTGCAGTAGCCAAAACGTGGTAAGCTGTTTCCAACCACATTTTGGCAAAATTGTAATTGGTCGAGAACATGTACTGTGAAAGTTTTTTTAGCAGTATGTCCTCCTTTGATGAAAGTAAGCATTTCCTAAAGAATGCGCAGAGTCGCCAATTATAATGTGCCTGTAAGGATATAAGCCCCAACTCATATCTCAGCCAGGTACATGGTGTACATTGAGGAAGCCGAAGCACAGATCGCCAAAATTTGGCTTCCCATTGCTTGAATTTAAATGATGAATTAGTTGGCATTGTTTCTAACCCATATAGCATTATTGGGACAATTTTTTTAGTCCAAAAGTGCCATGCAGGTAGGATTGAAAATTTGCCATATTTGTACATAATAAGGCGTGCCTGCGAGATTGCAGATGTTAATTTATTCTCCAACCGAGTAAGTTGTCCCTGACCATTGCTATTGCCATCAAAAATCATACCCAGGTAGCAGTAATCCGTTACTACCTGTATGGGAACCGATGTAATTGACCACACATATGAAACACATATGAAAGTGGGCCTAGTCTTTTTGGTGAGTAAATTGATGATTTAGCCCCAAACAAGCCACCTTTGTTTCAGCCTCCTTCTTCTGCACCCTTACAATACCTATTGCACTAGGCGCTATATAAATGCAAGATAACATAACCTAACATATTGGGCATATGCAGAGAGTCTTCTTGTGGAAACATCATCGACTCTTGTTGGCTGCAGATGAATTTGGAACCTGGGAAAGCAAATGGTCAGAGAAGGTACAGCAGGGGAAATGAATGGAAATGAATGGAAGAAGCAGAAGAAACGGAATTTCGATTTGGCAGGTGCGAGAAACTGTAGATGAACGGGATTGGGTAGAGAGATACAAACAGAAAAGGTATTAGATTGTTCTTACATGTGTTCTGTCACAACCTAAATATCATGGCATGTGCCATTTTTCTTTATTTCCGATGATATCGAACCAACTAAAGATTCATGACCTGGTCTTGAACACAAATACTTATGCTATTGTTTGCAGAAAATTCGGCCTGATAGTGGCAGGTGCACAGTTGGTTTTGGATGCCGGTTTTGTGGAGGAGCAGTCAAATGCCCTTGCAGGAAGTCCTGCCCCACTACTACCTACATGCTGGCAGACTGAAGATGTGCCATGTGTGACACCAGCAGTTGTGAAAATTCTGCGTCGAGTCATCAAGAAAAGGTATCTCCTAAGAAAACCGTACATTATATATCCCAGAAGAAATAACAATCTCTTGGAAGAGGTTCTTGAAGGAATATGAAGGTGAGAGAAAGATAAGTTGGTGACGTCACAAGAAGTGAGCGTGGCACACTTAGAAGACTGGCTGTTGAAGAGAATGCATGGACCGTATAGAAACTGATGCTGAAGTAAAGAATTGAGTAAACTTTCATGTGCGAAACGAAGATTGCGCATGTGTGACACACTGAAGAAAATTTACCCAGTTCAATAGCTGTACAGATGCAGCAACGCAAGTAGAATAAGTAATCATAGAAGCTGGCTATATGTATTGAAAAGACTGCAGGCAAAGCCGCCATTATATAGATGCTGGACATTGGTGTCGCAATTATAGTAAGTTCAAACCCATCGAGAAAGGGGCTGAAAGCTGTGTCGCAGCAGAGAATTTACTGAGAGCATTGACGGGTCGAGATCATGGCTGGAAGGGCTCTCTGGCCTAAGGTAAAGACTGAAGGCAGCCAAGAACTGGTTATCTATTCTCAAAGGCAGAGAACACGAGAAGCTGGATCATCCCTTATTAAGATGCAAAGAAAGAACACAATGAGTGCCAATTTCTATTAATTCAAGACCATTAAATGCTGCTGAATGGCCTGAAATGCAGTCTCTTGTCACGTGAGCCCAGGATGAAAATAGAGATGGGACATGCAGTCCGAGAACTATGATAAGTGTGTGCCCATACTCCCTTTTATTCCTAGGAGAAGAGAATCCATTGTAAGGCCAAGTTCAAAGATAACTGTAATGGCAGAAGGCATGGGTACTGAGAGATATTGGGCTAACTGGGGGGGGTGAAGTCAAGTTCACCCCGGGCACCTGGAGTCTGAGCTTACATGCTGCTAGTGAACCAAATGTTCCAGACATGGCACAAGCGTGCCAACCAATTATAGAGGGCTGTATAATGAAGGGGCTTATAGTTTGTGAGCCAATGATGTGCCTTGTCTCTAATGGCTGTTGAGGATGACTTGCACTAGAGTTGGCATGAGTTGTCCACCTGACTGTAAAGACCCAACCAAAATCCAATCCCTTATGGAAAGTATTCTTAAATGTTCCCCTTAGTCCTATCACAAACCCCGTAGGTTTTTCTTATCTGCCACATAGTATAACATCATGTATGATGAAATGTTGATATATGAATGTATTTTTATGTGATTTGCTCTGAGAGCAAGATTGAATGTCTGTTGATGTCTGTTGCAACTCCCTGTTTTAGACAATTGATAATAAAACAGCAAAAAGGACGTTGTTGTCTTCCTGAGTGGTTTGATTATTTGGAGTATGGATTTATTCTGTTTTCCCATCCTACTGCAGGACACGTTACCTGCGTGGTCCCTATATTCAGTTTGGCTCAGGCGGGATGTGTTTAGGGTGTCCAGTAGAGGGGACTCTCTCTCCCGGGATCCTGTATGTCTTCAGACGATGAAAGAACCAACAGAGCCAATCACTTAGAGGATGACACATGAGAACGAAGAGTCAGCAGCCATGAAAATAGCAACAGAAGCAATCAAGAACCTGCTCAAGCTTCTAGGTCAGCTCAGTGGAGCAGAAACGAGCAGCCTGCCAATGAACAATTGTACCAAAAAAAAGGCATTTCAGGTGGAGACCTGGATCATCTCAAAACAGCAACCAAATACTACATATGTTCTTCGAAGGAACGGCCAGTCCAGCTAGCTGGGATGCTGGCAGGGAGAAAAGGAATTGCCCTAGACAGGGGTCCACTAGCAGAGAAGGAGCAGTAATATATTAGGAAAAAGGAGCCAGGGTCCAGCCAACATGGCCACACCAAGAGACTCATTAGCAACAGTCTTATAAGAGTACAGGGGTCTGTCTGAGGAATTCACTTGGGCTCCTGCTATACATTCACCCAGGGGCCGACCTAAGCCAGCCCTCCAGTCACATCACTGGACAGCACACACATGTTTTAGCAGCCAGACAATCAGGCTGGTCCTAAAAACCATCAAACACACAGGCACTCCCACAGGTGATGTTGATTGGGACGTCTATATGAAATTAAACCAGTCCTAACAAGTTTAAACTGGAGAACAATGCCCTCAGAGCGGCCACAGGGATTTCCAAGAGAGATCACATCTCGGACACCAGAAAATCCGTCCACTGGCTGCCTGTTAAAGAACGCATCCTTTTCAAGTCCCCTGCATTGACCCACAAGTGTCACCACGACACAGCACCTCGCTACTTGTCGCAAAGATTCTCTGCGCCCACCTCAAACAAACCGGCGAGATCTCACCAAACTAACCGCCTCGCCATTCCCAAAAGCTTCAGGATTAGAGCTGGGGGCTTCAGCTTCCCAGTTCTAGCGGCGACTAACTGGAATCTGCTTCCTCCATCCATTAGAGGCATTGAATCCCACATGGCCTTCAGAAAAACATTAAAAAACCGTGCTGTTCATTTAGCCATGTGCTCTTTACGCCTACATACAAGATCATAACATGCTAGATCATAACCAGTGTTAACCACGCTGGTTACAATGTGTAATTCATAAAGCTGTATAACACTGTCTGTAACAATGTAGACCCACCGACCCATGTAGTAACTAAGTCACATTGTTGAAACAGCGCCGCGATGCCTCTGGGCTGCCAGGCACTTTACAAATATAAAAATAAAATTAAATAAAAAGTATATCTACAGTATACTACACTGATAGCATGTTAGATCACCGCCAACCCGCCGCCCTGTCCCAAGGCTCGGTTCATAGTTTGGATACAGAAGTTGGAGGGAACAAGATCTTTAAAAGAAGTAACACATGCCTTCAAGTGCTTTCTGCCATTTTCAAGATGATTTTTCCAAATAGTTGCATTTCATAGAGGTCCCCATCACTTACCAACACGTCTGCCCAAAATCGCTGGATAATCGAGCAAGTCATGAGAGAGACAGGCCTGGAAATAAAGTCTCCACCTATGAGAATGTTGAGGGATGGCATAACATATGGTGGAAGAGTGAAACCCGGCGGTGTTAAACAATCCTGTAGGTCATTGGGTTATTGCAGATGGTTAGGCAGTATAAAAAGAGACACAGTATCTGACATTGAGGAACTGCATTCTAGAGAGGTGAAAGGAATGGTGATTGAGGAGACAGGTCAGAGCTGATTATTGAAATCGTTTTCTTTCCTTGACCTGTTGGAAACACTACACAGGTCACATTGCTCAATCCCTGCTGGGGGCTATAGTCCAGACCCTGGCCAAAGTCAGATACTGCCAAGGAGGGAAGATTGCCTGCTGGGGGCTGTAATTCAGACCCTTACAAGATACAGTGGCCATAGAGAAGATAATCCAGAACTAGTGATGAGCTCAATCCCAGGGGGCAGTACTTGGCTGGTTGGTGAGAATAAGTGCAGTGTGACAAGCACACTGAAAATGGTTTATTGGGTCCCCGACTGGAGTATCGAAACCTTAGAGTGCAGTAGAAAGGAAGAGGGATCAGAGGACTGAAGGTGAGGAAGGGTAAGAGTTAACCAATGATGAAAGATTTGTAAAGGTAAGAGAGTGGAAGTGGATGAAAGCGATGTGTGGAGTTTGTGATAGTTTAAAAGCCTGTAATGTCAGTGAAGAGCGATCAAAGTACACCGACAATGGGGGAGAAGGGATAACATGTAAGACTCATGAGGTCACATTTTAGTATTTTAAGGAAGTGTGAAAATCTGTCAGTATGTGGTTGAATGATGGCTTCAGATGTGATGGGATATTTCCAGAGCACATAACTGCCATTGTCATGCTGTCTGTGAGTTTGTCTGACTGTTGTCTGAACATACATAGTAAACATTGCATTGCAATCCAGAGGAATGGAATGACATGAAAACAAACATGTTCTATTGCAGTCAAATGACAATATTTTGCAGAGATGACATATTGTGACATTCTCTTTAGCAGTTTTATGTGCTGGGTATGGGGTGCTGTTTGATTTGCTGTGTCAATAAATATGTCACTTCTGGCATAGACTGAATTTCCCGTGAACCTAGCTAACTAATATCGGGATACTTAACTAAAAGGTGGAGCGAGGAACATATAAACGCATTTATCTATCCCTAGAGCAAATGACTGCAGATGAGGGCTCTGCAATAACTTTACTTCATACTCTGCATGCATAAATTGGTAAAATATTACTTGCTCACCACATGCACATTTTGTAAACTTTACATACATAGTTCATAAACCTTTGGTCAGTATGTTTAAATGGTATTTTACCATAATTTTAATGCATATAATAAGAACATAATAAATAGATGTGCCTTTTTTTGATAATGGTCCATTATGTACAACTGCCAGTTTATTCGACTGAATCCTAGAATGTTCTGCATTCTTATTTTTACAGACTTGTATGAACTGGAATGCCAATGAACACGCTTGATGCTCAAAGAAAACTATAACCTTCATTGCATTTACGCAATCTCTATATTGGTTTGTTGTATATTTCCTCCTCGCGACCACTTTTGCCTTTTATTCCTACATAATGAGAAAACCTGTGTGCTCTAGCACTTTGAAGCGTCCCATATGTGCTAGATGGAATTACCAGTAAATATCTTAGACCAAATAACCATACAGACCCAAGGAAAATGTTAAAATACTGCTTTCATCTCAATGAAAGAAAGCAGGGAGATATAACTCCTATCAAAATAGCTGTATGAATATTCACTCTGTCTCTTGCTTGTACAGAGTTTATATACTTTTTCATAGGTCATTTGTGACATCATCCAATGTGTCACTTTGTAAAACCTATTCAAAGGAGGGATTAGATTAGGGGAACATGTCTACTTATAGAATTATATAAGAGTTAATATCTCATTGGCTGCCCCTTGCCTGTAGGACAAACTCTGAGCTACTATACACGTCACATTCTGATTATAGCAGAAAATATGGCAGCAGTCTAACAATTGCAACATTGTATGTAAAAGTGTGAGGCTTATGATTGGGTGGCAACCCCATCTAGCCTTGGAATGCTATCTCTGCTAGCAGCACATGAGTTTATACGAAACCTAGGTGTTCGAGCTGTGTCAATTTGTTCTTTGTTTTCCAAATTAGTCCATCGGATGTAATTGACTTGATCATTTGTCAAGGCCTACCGTTTGTGGTTGACCTCATAGTCTGCTCACTTTTCTGGAACATTTATGGGAGTATAGGCATGCTATTACCTCCATCTGGCTTTAATGAATAGCCCTTGCCTTTGCCTTCTAAGTCACATGTTAGGAGACCACATTTTTTTCCATTTCAGTCTCTCAATTACTGCTATTTGATTCTATTATGCTGGGTGATGTTGCTCCTCTTGGCCTCTTGAGACTTGCTCACTCCACCTCACCTTTGCCTTCATGGTTGTTCAGCCCTTGGCACCTGCAAATGTCCTTAATTGTCCTAATCTTAACAAAAATATGTCTTATGCACATGGTCTGCTCATTCGACTCCCTTTGTACCTAGCACCCATCGCTTGAAATAGTCTCCTTGATTCCAGGCCAAGGTAATCCCTTATTCTGCATTCTGCACACAAAACCAGTTTCTTCAAAAGTTCTTCAATTTGCAATCCTAGGCTCATATTTTGAGATAGCAGGGTTGATTCTTAACATGGGCCGTCATACATTTTGTTCCAATTGCTGTCCTAAACGTTATGTATATACCTTGTTTTAGAACGCTTCTATATGTCTCTTCTACCTTGCATTACAGCGTATGTACAGTTATTGGTCCGAAGGTTGCGTCACCTTCTTATATTCATGATCACTTCATCTTTAGGTACATGGTTCTCTTAGTGCTTCAGTACATTGTCAGTCTTGAGTTTTTTCATATTGTTTCGGCATAGGTTCATACATCTTCTTTATGACATCATTCTGTTGTCGTCAGACTTTACTTAGAGTTCATCCATATTACCCAGAGCCGCATTTTGGCATCTTGGCAGTGACCATCCTTCCTGATAGCAGCCTTCCACTGCCTCAACGTGAGGGTATATTCTGAACGGTTGCCTGAGTGCATATGGTCTCTCATACAGTCAACGCAGTACAGGAACATTGCATGGATTCATACATGGGTTTCCAACTGTAGCTCTTTGTCTGCTATTCCAATATGACAGTGGTGAGGGGGCAGAAACCAGGGAAAAAGTGTCCACCTGCTCCTCTACACCTGAGTAGCCATTTTGTAGGTATTCATTTCACATTAGACCAGCTAGTTTGTTATCGTGCTCTATTATGTGGGCAAAGACCAAATTATTAGAATGGCCTTTGAGCTTATACTGGACTCTTGTGGCTGGCACTATGACCCATAATTATTCAATACTAGGCTTAGCTCATTTTATAATGCCTTTTTTTCAGTATAGACCTTTCCCGCTGGGAATAATTGGGCACAGGGAAGGTCGTCTCACTGGATCAATTCATCAGCTTGCATCCTCTTGCAACACAATCTTTGCAGGGTTTGGCAATAATGGGTCCAGGAGGGTCTACCACCATCTAAATAAGGGACTTATTTACTTTTGACTCACAATGCCCACCCCCATCCTTCCCACACAGATGTAATATGTGTGCCTGCATAATGGATGTGGAGAACTCTGGAACCAAGATGTGAGTCCTTGCCGCTTATATCACAGTCAAGCATCCATGCACCACAATGATGGCCCAGTCCCAGACACCTTCATATCTCTCGCCTGGTGGCCATCCATGTTTGGTCCAGGATAGGTGAGAGCCTCTGCTCTTCTTACATGTACGCTTGCTGTGTTCGTGCTCATTCATTCTGCACAGGGCCAGTTTCTTGGACTAACACTTGTATCCTAAGGATCAGTACCACGAGATACCTCTCCACTTGCATCAGATGGTGTATTTATTACAAGTATTTGATAATATTGCCTTCAATTCCCTTAGGCACCCTTGAGCCCACTGCAACACCCATGACATGATTTAAACTTGTGTCATTACAAACATGTTGGTTGGCCAATAAATGGCAGACTTCCTTCCTACGTTGAATACATGTATCTTTATCAAAACAACTCTTAACCTTACATTTATTCTGGCAATCACCATAATACACCCCCCTGCATGCATAACCCTGCCCACGTGAATTTACACGTATTTGTCTTATCGCCTTCCTTCACCCTGTTTACGCCTCTTACGCATCCGGGTCACACCTACCCACACTCAGACAGAGCTTTGTTGCTTTAAGAGCACTATGGTGGTGATGTGTGCAGCATAATAGATCGTTAAGGTAACATAACATTAGCATAGCTAAGAGGCCACCTCTTGCCATGAGACTGTTTCAGGCACAAAACCAAGTCAAAGCAGAAGAAGGCTGCAGGGCCCTGATAACGTGTCCTCTTTCCTCAATTTACTGAACACAGTAGAGTGGCTTGGACACACGTTTTTTCCTTCACCAAAGCACATGTTATGTGATCACAGGTTATTTACAACACACTTAACACCCAGAGGTTTCTAAGCACGGACCCGAGGAATCGAACCTGTGTTGCTCCATGTCGTCTTGTTTCCAAGGTGAGCACGTTGCCCCTGAGCTATCCTCCCAATAGGAGTGAAAATAATAGGTGTGTGTCTAATAAGCATATGCTTTGTACAATGTTAGAGAACATGATGTCACAGGAAAGTGTATCACAGCAGCACAAAGCGTGCTTCATGTAACCAAGTTGAAAGCCCTCTTGTCACATGCGCCCTGGTACCTCTGGGTCCGGTGCGCACAATTAATAAATAACCAAACAAACAAACAAACAAACACCCTCTTTTAGTAAGTTAGTTCCATTTGCTGCGGTCTAGGAGAAAACTGTTTTTCTATTAAAAATAGCTGTCAACTAGACCCATGTGTACCATCTATAACCCACGCAGTCCTATTGTCTGCTTTGCATTCTGGGGCCTGTAGTCTGCAGTTACAATGGAAGCCGCATCATTGGATTTAATTGACCGACAGTTATGTATAACCCTTTACTCTTAATGTGAGGAGCCAAAGAGTAACTTGTCCTTCAACTCAGGATGCAATTTATTCCAAGAGTGACATTTACAGATACATGAAGAGCAGACTCTTTGGAATGAAGCTGTTATTGGACCCATCATCTAGCCGAGCCTGTCCACCTTGGCACAAGAGTGTTAAAATAAGCGTACATGGGTCCATGTCAAATTCCGTCAGCCTCTAAATTCTATAACAATCAATGCCACTGTTATTACCCATTTGATAAACTCAATTTATCAACTTGGGTGTGGCAGGTGGTTCTGCCAAACGGGGTATCGACCCTCTGCCGCATTGGCATCCTCTTGCTCCCAAGATAAGCACTTTGTGCATGATCATAGCTCGACAGTAAAAAAGAATAGCCACCACTTATTTCAGAGAATAGTTAATACCACAGTTCTAGAGTTTTTATATTGGGATTAAGTACCCCCTACCCCACATTATAAGGATATTGAAAGTCACTGAGGGGTTTTCTGACCAAAAAGAGAAATGCGGCCGAAGGTTGAGGCCTTTTATAAGGTCACAGATCTCCAAGGGGACTTACTATATCCTTTTTATGTATGGTATGGGGTATTTTGTTCCTTATAATGCATAGCCACACACTGTCTTTCCCTTTCAAAACACCTCGTCTCTGGCTTACTATAATGTAAGAGATTTTCCATTCACTTATCCATATAATCAATATAGAATCTGTTTGGATTAAAAAACAAACACAAACATGCAGCTCCTATTGTGCTGCAGGCAAATAGTTCAAGCAGTTTAATAGAATGTATTTTATGACGTTTCATTTTCTGATTTAAAATAAGTAATATGCAGATTCTTGCTCGCATGTGTTTAATTCCAGCAGTTTGCAAGTTAAACATTTGCACCCAGGAAAGGACCATTGGCCAATCAGGTGCCCACTGTTCCAGCCACCCGAGGTCCTTCCCAAGTGGTACCATTATTATATTTATATTTTTTAATGGGGGGAGGCAACTGGGAGACTCTCCCTTTTGCCTCCCCACACCCCTCCCAATCCTCCAAACAAAACCTCTCCCTCACCTCCTCCATCGATCCAAACGTACCTACAGGACTGGAGCTTTGAGCTTCTGTCTACCGCACACCCCCCTCCTGCCGCAATCATAGAAATGGAAAAGGAAGTTAGTCCCTTTTCCGTATGGTGGCAGCCAACTTTTTTCCTTTTTTCCCCCTCAGGAGATTGCTGGGCAAGTGGCAAAAATCTCCCTAGGGGAACAATGGAAAGCCATTCACACCCCAGGCTGTGAATGCCTTTCATGTCCCGGCGGGTGGTGTGGGGGGGGGGTGGACATTGCCGGTAATGGCCCACAGCCCGAGCCTCGGAGCTCTTGCTTTGCTCCAACCTACGAAGGCTTGGGTACGCAGGCCGTTACCGGCCATGTCCACCCACCACATCCCACCCCCCACCGGGGCGTGAAAGCCATATTCTACCACAAACAGTTCCTTCTCAATTATTGACTGCGGTGTGTCACAGAAAACTACACTGCAAGCAAGGAATTTGTAAAGCTTTTCACGGCTTTAAGTAAGTGCTGCAGTGACAGCTGAAATTTTCTCTGCTGACTCAAGCAGCAGGTGTGGTGATGTACCAAATGAAGCGTAATGACTGAATAGAGAGCAGTTATGATGTCATTTTCTTATTACAGTTCAGTTGTGATGTCACTACTAGCCTGTAATAAATACTTTATTCCCAGGCTTTTATACAGAAATGACTGGCTGCATGTATTACATTAATATAAAATAGCAGTGTTTACTTTTGCATAACTCAATAATACTCGTTCTATCAAACCTGCGAGGAGACAGGCAGATGCAACCCAGTTAGTGTTCCAGAGTGAGGTCAAACACTCTCCATGTAAGCGTACTGTAGGGCTAAGAAAACTCTTAAAGTCAAAAAATAAATAAAAGAAACTAGTAATGTTGGCAAACGTAACACCCACTTTTAACATTTAACCTCGCTACGTCATATGCATTCAAACTGAAACAAAATTCAGAAGCAGAGCTCCCAAGTTATTATGCCCTGCTAATGTCTGCTTTTTAGCAGCTGCCACGTTGCATTTCATTTTGCATGAAGCATATGCCCGCTCTCCCGCCCACACACTCTGCTTTTTGGAAAAGCAGCACTACGAGTACCAGAATGCCAAGTGATGGGGTCCTAACATCGAGGACCAGCTCATCATTTCACACCTGAAATGTAAAAAGTTGTATATTCTGTATTCTTCCTTTTTGGTTCTACTTGTACGACTTAAAGAAACGCTCTAGAAGAGCGTGTCTCAAATAAAACGTTGTGCTTTAGCTTGGTGCAATGCATGATTTGAAAAAAATTAACATCTTAAGAAAAATAGTCTTTCAAAAATAGCTTTCATGATGGAAATGGAGAAATAGAGTTCAAAAACAAAAACAATGTATTTTTATATTATGACTGTTGTTTTGGCGTTGACGTGCTAATGTCTCCATAATGGTGGCCATTGCTCAAACATGATCTCTTTTTGGGAGAGACAAGTCACACTGTGCTGCCTGCCGTGATCCACGGTTGCTAATAGAAGCTGCAGGTGCACATGCAGAGCTTAAAACTCGGTGACATCCCCATAAGAGAAGCGAATGCAGCCCAGCAGGAGAGACTGCCGGGAGGCGCGGCTGCTGTAACTGCTCTGTCAAAGTCAGGCATCCATCTTAATGCGATTTTGCGCTCGCAACAAAAGCCACAACATGTGTCATTCTTAGATGTGCCACAATATTTCGGAAAAGTGCAAACAAAATCACACAATTTGAAATCGTATCTGTAGCGGCCTAGACGCGCAGCAGGCCTGCGATGTTGCAGGGATAAAAGGGCCGACACAGAGCTCTTCATAAACGTCTGCTTTAATCCCTTCTCCATACATGAACTCCCCGATCCCGCCCCCCGTGCGTCACTTCCCTTTCTTCCCTCAGCCCGCCCCCCAAGGTCCTGGAGACGTCAACGTGACATCTCCCCCCTTTTTAAGTAGTTACCAGGCTCTTCGCAACAGGCGGTGGCCTGGTGGGCTTCTACTCCATTTCCTCTATCCATCTTCCAGGTTTGTTCCGAGCCCTCTGTGGTCGTGCTTGCTCTTGCCTTGGTGAAGGTCCGCTCCCTTCCATTTCATTCCCTTCTTCCTGTTCTGACTCTGTCGAGTCCCACTGGTCAGCCTGATACGGATCATCCGATTCATACAGGAGGGGGGGGTGAATTCGTCCACTCAGGTGCCGAGCTCCCGTCGGTGGAAGCTCTTTGAAATGAGAGGAATTCCTTGTGATTGTCACCATAGAGCCTTTCTTCTGGGTGACTAATAACGGTTCATCGCGAAATGCCGATGTGTACTTGTGTGTCGAAGGTTGGCGTACTGCCACGACATCGCCCACTTCTAGGTGTGAGGGCCGCGCCTTCCGGCGGGTGTCAGCATATTCTTTCATCCGGGCTTTTGCTGCTCCATCTTGTTCTCATACCACCTGATCCAGCATCGGTGGCGAGAGATGTCGTTGGTCTGGGGAATGCGTGTTTGTGTATTTCGGCCGAACATCAGTTCTGCTGGGGTTTTCCCTGTGGTGCTGTGAGGAGTCCCTCTGTAGTCTCTCATCAGTTGGTTCAGGACTTGTTCGTACGGCTGGCCGGTTAGCCTTGCTATCTGTAGGGCTCGCTTCAGGTTGGCCATAAATCGTTCGATCATTCCATTTGCTTGGGGCCACAACGGGGTGACCTTTCTGTGGTGGAATCCCAAATAGTCAGCAAATTGTGCGAATTGATGTCTGCAAAACGGAGCCCCATTGTCTGTCTTTACCACCTTCGGCACCCCATAGGCTGAGAACATCTGGTCTAATGCGGGGATGACATGGTGAGCAGCCGTTGACGATACCAGCCTCACGTCTGGGTATCGTGAGTATTCATCCATTATGGCTAGGACATATTTTCCTCCTTCAAGGGGCCCGAAGAAATCAGCCGCCACCGCTTCCCATATTCTCTGTGGTAGTTCCGACATGAGTAGTGGCTCTGGGTGTCGGTTTGGTGTGATTACGCAGCACGTGGGGCACGCTTTCAGTGCAGCTTCAACCATGTTGTCCATGTGGGGAAACCACACCTTTTGGCGCAGCATGCGTTTCGTTGACACTATCCCTCGGTGAGTCTCGTGAGCTAGTTCTATGACCTTGGCTCTCATGGATTGGGGAATGACTAGCTTGCAGTCCTTGACGAGCAGGTGATCATCTGACACTGCAAGTTCCTGTTTTACCTGCAGTAGACTCTCCACTTCCTCTTGCACCGTGCCTCCTACGGCCCTCCCCCTTTCCTTTGCCCTTCGCCACAGCCCCGACTCCAGTCGCTCACGAATGATGCTGCACGCTGCATCTTTCTCTGTTTCTGTGGCGAGCGCCTCCATATTGATTCCTTCTGGCGCGGACTGGTGGATAAGGTACCTTAAGTATCTGTCGGCTACCGATGGTTCTGGAGCGCACTCCTCCCGGGGTCTCCTGGACAGGAAATCAGCTGGGTTTTCTCCCTTTCCAGGCCTGTGAATGATCTCGAAGGTGTAGTCTTGAAGCCTCAGGCCCCATCTTGCAATGCGCGGGGGCATTTTGGCCTGAGGATTGCCGTACAGGAATAAGAGGGCCTGATGGTTCGTAACGACCTGGAATGGTTTGCCATACAGAAACAGATGGAAGTGCTTGCATGCCCATACCACCGCAAGCCCTTCTTTCTCTGCTTGTGAGTATGCTTGTTCCATGGTGGATAGGCTGTGACTGGCGTACGCCACAATGTGTTTCTGTGACGGATATTTCGGATCGAGTTGCGCCAGGATGGCACCGAGGCCCACAGGACTGGCGTCCACCGTAAGCTCCGTCTTCCTATTGGGGTCATAATACGACATGTTTTCTGCCTTTGCGACACGCTCCCTGATCACTTCAAACAAATTCTGGCAGTCGCTGGTCCATTCAAACTTTGTGTCTTGATGGGTCAGTTTCCGTAACGGTTCGCTGACTGACGCGAAGTCCCGTATGTATCGGTTACAGTAGTTGGCCAGGCCTAAGAAAGATCGGAGTTCCGACACATTGGATGGGGCAGCAGTGTCATTCAGCGCGGCCACTTTATCCGGGTCCGGTGTCATGCCAGATTCAGAGAAGACATGGCCGAAGAATTTCAGTGTCGATTTTCGAAATTCGCACTTGTCCCTGTTCATTGTAAGGTTGGCATCGTGAAGGGCCTTGCATACTTTCATAAGGGTTTCATCGTGCTTATTGACATCAGTCCCGAACACTAGTATGTCGTCCGAGTAATTGAGGCAGTTTGGAATGTGCTTTATGATGTTGTGCACTTCAGCTTGGAATGTCTCCGCTGCCGAGGATACCCCAAAGCTTAACCTTTTGTACCGGAAAAGGCCGCATGTGTCACTAAGGTCGTGATATTTCTGCTTTCTGGATGTAGGACTAGCTGGTGGTAGCCTTTTTGCAAGTCAAGCTTCGAGAAGACTTTTGCTCCGTTTAATAGATATATCATGTCGGCTATGCGTGGTGCAGGGTGCCTCTCTCTTCTGATGGCCTGATTCGGGCGTCGCATGTCAACACAAAGTCTAATCGCCTCTGAGCCCTTTTTGGGGACCGGGACGATCGGGGACACCCACGTGGTGGGGCCGGTGGCCTTTTCGATGATGTCTTGCTCCAGTAGTTTTTGAAGCTCATCTTCGACCTTCTTTTGGATGTTTACCAGGATCCCGCGGTATGGCTGTGCCACTGGCCGGATCGAGTTGTCCACGTGGAGTTTTATTCGTCTATCCCAAAGTCTTCCAATACCTCTGAAGATCTTGGGATACAGATTGTTGATCATTTCCACTGGATCGATGTACTTGTGGACCATTATGTTGTACTAGATATGTATCAGTCCCATATCAGCAGCCGCTTTGAAGCTGAGGATACAGCCACTGTCCGTCTCTGTGGCCAGAACATGTATGGGTATTCTGATTTCATGCCCTTTGTAGCGGCACAAACCACTAAATTGTCCCAGACACTTGAGCAGTGTTTTGGCTCCATATGCGTATATGTCCACCGTCGCCGGGATCAGCTTCGGTTTTTGTAGGAGGTCAGTGTAGACTTTTCCACTCACCACGTTGACCGTGGCTCCTGTGTCAATGAGAAACTCCGTCGGTCTTTCTTGCAACTTGATTATTAGTGTTGGGCTGTGTGCTGTCGCTGTGGGGTTGCCCAGAGCATATCCGTAGGCCTTCTTCTTTTGGTCGCTCCCGGATGAGCTCGGGTCGGAGTCTGTGGGGGATTGTTCCACTAGGTATCGTACATGGCGTCGGGACCTGCGCTCTGGTTTAGCGCGCATTACAAACCTTCTTCTGTCCTTCCTCTTCTGCCGATCTTCTCCCGAGTCGCGCTCTCGCTGATCATCTGTGGGTTGGTTCAGGGTGGCTGACGTGGTGGGGGTTGGGATGCTGCTGGATGTTCCCCTGTATCGGCTTTTCGGGCGAGCTGTGTGGTCCCTGGGTCGGTCTCTCCCCCGGTCACGGAACAGCCTGCATACTGCTTTGAAGTGTCCTTCTTCACCGCAGGATGTACATCGTTGTCCTATTGAGGGGCAGGTTCCTTCATGTGGGTATTCAAATCCACATTTATAGCAGAAAAGTTCCTCTGACTTTTTCCCTAGCTGTAGTCTGTTTACACTTTCCCCCGCATTTGTGCTTCCAAAGCTCTCTACCTGGGAGTCTATGGCTCTCTCGACTCCGGCCAGCGCTAGGATTTCTTCTAGCGTGCGTGATTTTTGTAGCAGCTTCCAGCGGAAAGCCTGGGATTCGCATCCGGAGATGATTTGTGACCTTAATGCCTGCGTGTTTGAATAGTTTGCAAAGTCACAATGTTTTAATTTGGTGCGCAGGCGCATCACATAGGCGTCCATGGTTTCCCCCTTGACCTGCTTGGTGCTATGGAATAGATGCCTTTCGTAGTCTACATTGGTGTGCGGTGCAAAGTACGCAGCGAGCGCATCTTTAAGGTCTTGAATGGTGTCAATCGAGTCTTGGGGCATTTCATCAATTATGTCTCGTGTGGCAGATCCTACAGCTAGTTTGAGTAGGCATACCTGTCTTGCATCGGCAATGGGTCCGGTGGCGCCCATGTATAGGTCAAAGTCTCTGATCCATTTAGTCCATCTCGGACCCATGTTGCTGGTGTCCGTCACGTCAAATGCCCCGGCATCTGGGCGGCCAGTGTTTCCGGTAGTTGATAAGGTACATGGTCCATCGCTGGTATGCCTGGAACCTGCGGTGCATTTGCCTGCGGTCGTCCTCCTTGCCCATCATCTTGGCCTGACATGGCGCTGAGGGTATTTGGTGCTGATGATCTTTCCTTGGTGGTCTCAGGTGGCAGTTACTCGCCTCCTCCTAGGATTGGTCTCTTCCTTGGTCGTTGGGGATGGCCGCCAATTTGGCACGAGCACCATCCGTTGATCCTACCCCTCCCTGGGGTTCCAGTGCCCCTTGCCGTTTGGGTCTTAGTGAGCTCTTTGATCTGGGCTGCTGGATTGCGCTGTTCCTTGGTCCTGCAGGGCACGTGTGACGAATGCCTCCCTTTCCGTGGGGTGTGAGGGCTTCTGAGGCACCCAGGCGAGTTTGGGCCACAGTTGCGTGATCAGCGAACGTGCGTTCGTGCTGCCGGCGCCCGTTGCTGTGATCGGGAAAGCACGTGTCCTGTGTGCTTACTCGTCCGCCGTTCCGCGGGGTCTTCTCGCTTCCCACAT
Organism: Ambystoma mexicanum; assembly: GCF_040938575.1. Taxonomy (NCBI): domain Eukaryota; kingdom Metazoa; phylum Chordata; class Amphibia; order Caudata; family Ambystomatidae; genus Ambystoma; species Ambystoma mexicanum. The sequence goes on from NC_090931.1 coordinate 157,975,465, forward strand.
GTTTCACAGCCGCGGCCCGAGCCGCGTAGTAATCCAGCGTTCCTGGGCCTCCTTGCTCTGCGCGCGCTCTCGCTCACGAGGAATCCGTGGGCGGGCTACAACGGCTTCGTTGTGTGCTGCCGTGCCCCCGATCCCACCTTCGTTGCAAGTGTAGCGGCCTAGACGCGCAGCAGGCCTGCGATGTCGCAGGGATAAAAGGGCCGACACAGAGCTCTTCATAAACGTCTGCTTTAATCCCTTCTCCATACATGAACTCCCCGATCCCGCCCCCCGTGCGTCACTTCCCTATCTTCCCTCAGCCCGCCCCCCAAGGTCCTGGAGACGTCAACGTGACAGTATCCATCTGCCGCAGACTTGAATTAGTCTAAGCACAAATTAATGGCAATTTCAGCTATCTGACCCTCAGAGCCCCAGTGCTCCCAGGCCCCACACATCACCTAAATCAAGGAAACACCTCGGTGAAAGAATGTGCCAATCAGGAATGGTCATGCATTTCTGCAAGCGTAGCAGCTACCTATTGCTATTTCAATTAAGCGTAGATGCTGCAGTGTTGCAGATTTATGTGGCAATATGTATTTTCTGCTGCTGGCAACATTTTGAAATTCATGCCACCAGTAGTGAAAATGGAAATAAATTACCCGGGGAACACCCTCCCCTTGTCAGGGGTGGCAGGGGCGGGGGACAGGGGCGTGGCCTAGGCCAAGCCAGCAAACTCTGTATACAGTGATCATATCAAATCCAAAACAACTAATGAAAAAATAACTAATGAAAAAACAATTAATTTTTAAACAAAAAAACTAAAGATGGGGTTGTGAGAGGGAATAGTGGTGTTGGTGGTGTAAGAGGATTCAATCCAGCACTACAGCTAAGTCAATGCCTAGTCTGGGATACTGAATGGAAACCCTTATTGATATATCCTTATGTCCAGTTCATGAGTTCTGGATGACTACCCCTATATAACACCCCTCTCTTGGAATCCCCCTGACCCCACTGAGCCAAAAAGTAGTTCTGTTTTGCAAGTTTAAAAGGTTTATTTGAGAAAAATTAAACAATATATATATATATCACACTTTTATGATAAATTCATAATTAATATCACACTTCAGAACATGAGCAGTTAACAACAATGGGTAATGTTCTACTAACAAACTGATTTGATTACCCAGGAGTAGTATAAAGCATGAGGTAGCACGCTTGGGAATAGGAACAGAAGAATAAGGTGGTAGAGAATGCTTTATCTAGTTTCAGATGGATGCAATGTTGAATGAAAATGCAATACAGAAAATACTCAATATGATTTCAACAAAACAATGTAATCACTTTCCTCTGGCAATCCACTCCCCCCCTTTATGCAATGCAAGGAAATGGAAGGGAAGCACACAGTTCTCAGAAATGCAATCAAATGTAATTCAGTTCACCCCAGCAAGCTTAGACTACAGAAGTTTGAAACACAGGCCCAAAATGCTTTTATATGTGCTGGCAATGAAGTGAGGAATATGCTGAAAATGGTTTTAATTCCCTTTAGGAGGTTCAGGGTGAGTGAAATATACTTGGGATGAGTTCAGGCTCACTTTAGCAAGGATCTAGGGATGGTTCTTAAAAGGCAAACGAAATTTAGCAGTTCAGGCAAAAGCAGATATCTTTTTACAAGTAAAGAAATCGGGCCAAATCGCAAATCGCGGCAAAATTCGCGAATGCGTGAATCGTGATTGTGGAAAAAACGTATAAGGAGTAGGAAGTCGGTTCTAGGCTTGTTGGAAAGGTAAGATTCTAAGCTTTCAGAGGAAAGTTAAACCAAGTTCCTAGCACAAACGGTTACGGAGTTATGAACGATTTTGTGAAGGTTGTTTTTTGGACTTGAAATTTTAAAAGTTCAAAGTGACAGGTTACAGCTTGCAGCTACAAAATGATGGGTGACAGCTTTGCAAATGACAGGTGACAGTTAGGAGGCAGTTCTGGTTAGATTAAAATAGATTGAATTATATTATTTTAACTAAGAGATTGGTTCTGTACAGTTCTGCTAGGTACTCACAATATATTTTGAAATAGGCCTCCCCACGGATCTGGTCAGGTTTTGGATTGGACTCCGGTTCTGGTCTCGGCACTTCACAGTGATCTGGGTCAGCTCTCTGGTTCTGCTAACAGCGGTCTGGGTCACTCTGGATCTTTGGCCTCTGGTTCTGGATACAGCTCTGCTTTCTCTGGGTACAGCACTGCTTCTGGATCTTTCTGCACAGCTTTCTCTGGACCCAGCGCTGATCTGCACGGCTCCTGGATGCTGCTACCGCTGTTAGGTTTGCTGGATGCTGAAGCCTACTGAGAAGAGTTCTCAGTTTGTGGGTTTAGGCCCTTGCTTTGAGTTCTGAATCAAGTTCTTTGGAGTTTTAAAGTCTAAGTGTTGAATCTGGTATCTTCTGGATGTTGTATGGTCCGGCAGAGCGCGTTGCAGCAACTGGTTTTGAATGTCCCTACCTGTCCCAGCAGTCTCTTTTTATGTGTTTTGAAAGTGGGTGGAGAGGCTAGCTTTCTAGGCCCAACCCCTTCAGAGTTCTGATAGGTTGGAGAATTCTTTGCGTTCTCACTGGAGAGCAGGATTGTGTGTCAGAATGATGTAATTTAATGGCTTGCAGAAGGGACACTCCCCTGTCAAATTGCACACAAATCTATATTTGATCAAAATACACATTTCTCAAATACATAGTGGTTTGTCATTGCATGTACATATTACCTATCACATGAGGTATACTCTGTTCAAACTCTGCTCTTCCTGAGGGCTTGCATTCAAAAATGGCAACTTATTTTCGATTTTAGTGGGTTATGCAAGCTTGGTTCTTCATTAAAAATTATACACATATACATGGCCTGTCCTTACATACTCCAGTAAATTCCCATGTCTCTATCTTAAACACAGAGTCTGTAGTATCCATAAATAGCGGGGTTTTGCCCCAGAACATCACACAAATTCCCAACGCGTCTTAAAACGTGCACAGAAAATTCACAAGAATTATGGTATCATTTAAATAATTTTGACAAGTCCGCACTGTGAGTTATACGTCTTTCTTAGAATCATATTCTGGCCAACAGGGGTGTGTCTTTTCAGGTCACATGGTGTAGAAACCAGTTTATCCAGTTTCTGCCAAGCTCAGAGACCCTGCCCCTCCCAGCTTCTGCCAAGAGGAATCTATTTTACGGTCCCCCTAATAAACCATCTGCCTGAGTCAAGGAAGGGCTTTGTTCAAAAGGAAGCCATTTACGACTACCCAAATAAACCGTCTGCCCGGGCCCTTTCTTTAGTTTCTTGCAATCCCCTGGTAATTCAATCAGAGAGTGGGTGACCTCCTTTTGGCCGGAGCAACAGAATGCAGCCAGGCCTGGGAATGCATTTGTTGGGCAAGCCCCCACTCCTGTCGGGGGTAGCTGACTGGCAGAATTCCAGTTTCCTTAAGCCAGGTTTCAGGTAAAATTGTTGAGAAACAATTTTTACACATGCAGCTGGAATGCTGATTCTAAGTTCAAAACTATGACATTTTAACAGTGACAAACTATGTGGCAGTCACAAGTCTGTCCCTCAGTTTATTTACACATTTCGATTTTTGGTAATTTTAAATCCAGTTTCAGTTTAAGCCGCTGCAGACCTGCAGAGCTCAGCCAGTCTTGTTATCAACCTTCAAGTCACTTCAGAATATAACTTTACATTGTATCCACCTCTCAGTAAGTCTTTCTTTGGCCTGCTTTGGGTTCATTTATTCAGTTCTACACAAATGTCTGGTGTTGTTTTAAAACGCCGGCTTTCTGATAGTGGTGAGTACTGGTAATGCAACCATTTTTGGGATTTAAGAAAATGAATTCCCCACAGTTCTAGGTTGCTTTTGGCAATCAGCATTGCCATTCCCAATGGTTTCAGGCTACTGTGTGGGTAGTCCAATGGTGGTTTTAGGCAGTGCCCTTCTGTGCCCATAACATCGGCAAAAATGGGTGGCTGCCTATTCTTCATGCATTTCCCTGGGCATTTTCTGGGAAGCTCTGGCCATCATGATGTTTTCAATGCCAGTAATGCACAAGTTTTTTTTTTTTTTGGTAGGGCTCGGATGCATGGGTAAAAACATCCCACAAGCCCTCCTCTTGCGATGGCCATTCTGTTTCACTGATGGAACTCGCAAGATCTGGGATGTTCTCCTCATCTTCTTCCAATAGATGGCACAGTTCAGCATCTTTTTCTCCATCCGGTTGGATCGATCGGTTCTCCTCGCCGGTCCTGATGGGAGGGTTGGGCGGTACCCCGGGCCCCTTGCGTCTCTGCTCCCGGTCTCCGGATCGTCCTCCCTGGCCAGTCTCAAGGTTTTCTCTCTCCTAGGACGACAAAGGAAGAGCGGCAATACCTATTCATAGACATTTTTCCCCCAACATTGATATAGTGGGGTGGCATATAAATTTATAGTCAAAACACATGAACATGCACATTTCTTTTTGCATTCAAAAACCAAAACACCCACATTGAGAAACTCAGAATTTGATAGGCGATATGTAGGATATTTTAAGTTAGAACTGAATTAATCTGAGACAGTACCCTCTAGGATTCCAGAGGATTCCTCCAGTTGTTGCAGAGTGTGCCTGGGATGGCAACACTTTAGCTGATTTATATGTACCCACTTGTCTTCCCCCTCTGCCAAACCGCCTTTGGGGATGCGGATCTTGTAGGCCACAGGGGAGATCTTGTCTATAATCTCAAAGGGTCCCTTCAATGTAGGCAAACATTTTCGCTGTTTGGCCTGGTTCCTTTGGAAATTCTATAGATAGACCCGGTCCCCCACCTGATATTCCTTCCTGGAAGTTTTCAGGTCATAGTGGGTCTTCATACTCTCAGCTGATCTTTCTAGATTCCGCTGAGCATAGGCAAAAGCATGTTGAAGGTGTTTCCTTAAATTCTCCACATACTCATGAGTTGTGGAGGCATTTATTAGTGTCTGCTCTTGGGTTCTGTAGAGCAAATGCTGGGGAAGCTCTATCTTGCGTCCAGTCATCAACTCGAATGGTGACATTTTGGTTGCAGATGAAGGGGTAGATCTGATGGCCATTAGGACCAGAGGTAATCGGATATCCCAACTTGGCCCAGAATCTGACACAAACTTCTTTAATATGCTCACAATGGTTCGGTTATATCTCTCTACTGCCCCAGAAGAAGCTGGCCGGTAAGCAATATGTAACTTCCTTTTGACCCCCAGTATCTCCCACATCTTTGTCATTACTTCACTGGTGAAGTGGCTACCCCTGTCTGACTCAATCCTTTGAGGTAGACCAAAACGGGAAAAGATGTGGTTAATCAGTAGGGCAGCTGCTGTTTCTGCCTTGCAGTTTGGGGCTGGGAGACATTCCACCCACTTGGTAAACAAGCATGTAACGGTCAACATGTACTTGTTTCCTCTAGACGAGCGGATTACAGGGCCTACAAAGTCGATTTGCAAATCTGACCATGGCAGTGTCATCCCCCTCTTTTGGAGGGGTGCACGGTGCGTGAGGGATGATGGCTGAAATTGTGCACACACAAGACACCCCTTCAAGTATTGGTCAAGGTCCTGCCCCATGTGTGGCCAGTATGTAACCTCTCTTAAGATTTCCAGTGTTGTGTGAAACCCCTATGACCGGCGGTGGCCGCATCATGGGCGTGACTTAACATCAGGCTTCGGAATGAGGTAGGAACCACCCACTGATCGTGGCCAGCTTTGGATTTCCTTACCAGCAAACCGTCTTGGATTCGGAACATTTTTGGACATTTCATCAACACTCTTAGGTCCTCTTTCCCAATGTAATCGGTATCCGTCAGGGGAAAGTTCTCAGGGTCCTCAAGGTGTTGGTAAAATTTACCAATAATTGGATAGCCCTTCTGAGCTGTAATCAAATCAGCATCAGGGGTCTCCTTGCTCCATTGGGCAGTTGAAAGATCATTGTGAGCATTTGTCTGGGGCCTAGTGATAGCAGTGACCTGGATTTCCCCCAACAGGGACTCTATTTCTATTAGATCCCCTTGGATGGCCCCGGTTTTGGCCAGCTGATCAGCTAAGTCATTTCCAGTTTTGTCTGGTCCCTCTACTTTGGAATGACCCTTGATCGTTTTCCAGTAGATGGTCATCCCATTCGATGTGACCAGATCATCAATGTTTTGGATCAACTTCCCATGTTTCAAGGGTTTGTTGTTAGCACATAACATGCCTCTGGTTTTCCAATTAACCAGGTGCTCCACGAACCCGTTCCGTACATAATCCGAATCTGTGATTATGACCAGTTTGTGGAGTTGATGTTGGACAGCAGTGAGGATGGCTTGATGCACAGCCATCAATTCTGCCACCTGACTACTTCGGGGACCAATTTTGTATCCATAGGAGGGTTCTGGAAACTCCTTCACCCATGCATTCCCTACGCCAGCCACCAGTTCTTTCTCCCCATCGTTGTCTACATGGTAAGAGCATCTATCCACATAGACAGTGGGCATTCCCTCACACTTGTCCTCTTCAAAGACTTTGTGTGGGGAATTAAGGTATGCCTCCGTGTTGTCCTTGATTTTTAGACTTTCGTCCTCGAGACAGTTTTCTCTGGCACAATCATGCAAGTCAGCCAGACCTTGCGCGAGGGGACTCTTCTTGTTTTGGCCATATCTGACCTCCACAGGAAAGCCTTGCATTGACAGAATCCAGGAAGTAATTCGGGAATTACTCACATTCCCGGCCCGGATTCTGTCACTTTGGAGATATTGCAGAGGCTGGTGTGGAGTCTCCACTATGATGTGTTCCCACTGGATAAACGGGCGGTAATTCTTCAATGCCCACACCGTTGCCAGGAGTGCCTTCTCACACTCGTTGAATTTTTCCTCCACAGAGGATAAAGTTTTGCTCGCATAGGAGATTGCTTTATTGACCTTGTCATGCTTTTGGTATAATACTGCCGTCAAGCACGTATTAGAGAACCCCGTCTCCAGGAAGAACTCCTTGTTTCTGACAGGGTAAGCTAGGCAAGGCGCTTGTGAGAGGCTTCTCTTGAGTTGTTTTACCGCCTCGGCTTGTTCTGACCCCATTCCCACTTGACCCCCCCCTTCAGGAGATGAATCAGGGGTCGGGTGATCTCTGCGTAGCCCTCAATGAACTTTCTGCTGTAATTAGTCAGTCCAAGGAGGCTCCTTAGTTCCCGCAGAGTTGTGGGGTCTTTCAGTTTCTGAAGTGCTTCCACTTTCTTTTCCTGGGGACAGAGACCCTGAGGAGTAATCTCATGCCCCAAGAAATTAACACGGGTTCTACACCACTGTGCTTTCTGAAAGGAATGTTTTGCTCCGGCGGCCCTCAACTGGGTCAGAACATAACAGATCTCCGCTATGTGTTCCTCCACAGATGAACTTTTGATGAGGACATCATCTACATAAGCCAGGTTACCCCTTGCACCCAGGTCGGGCATGGCCTTGTGTAGGAAAATGTTGAATGCATTGCCGGAGTTGAGGTATCCGAAGGGAGTCCGGGTCCATGTGTACTGCTGGCCCCCAAAGGTAAAAGCCAGCTTGTATTGGTCCTCCCTACTGACAGGCACAGTCCAGTATCCATTGGTCAGGTCTATTGCAGTGAATACCTGTGACCCCTGGATCTGGGCCAGCCCTTGGTCAATGTAGGGCAGAGGCCATCGGGAAGTATGGACCCGTTTGTTGAGCTCCCTGAGGTCGGCACAGAGTCTCCACTGGCCGTTTGGCTTCAATATTCCCAGCACCGGATTATTGAAGGTGCTATATATTGGACGAATTATTCCCCGGGACTCAAGGTTCTAAATTATTTCAGTAAGGGACTTCATGCATGCGAGAGGCAAACGATATTGCTTCACAAACACTGGAGTCATGCCAGGGTCTGTGGGTATTGTTGTTGTGTGGATGTCGGTGCTGCCACAGTCATATGAGTCTACCGCAAAGAGATCTTGGAAATCCAAGAAAACTTGTTTCAACTTTTGCTTTTGTTCCAGAGTCACACAGGCATCAGCTAGGTTGACTCTCTCTTCCACCATCTGCCTGAAGCATGGAAAGACTTCTGGTTTGGCTACCTCAGCGGCCTCCTCCAGCTGGGTGGAGAAGTCCCTGGTCAGCGTGCTGATTTGGACTGGAGGCTTCAGGTGGGAAAGGCAACCCTCATGGACCTGGAAAATCACCTCATCCCTCCTGAAGTCACAAGTCACATCTTCCTTACCATAAGGGCAGGAAGTGTACACCAGGAAGTTCCCCCCATGCCGGGTAAAAATCCTGTCTGGTGTTGTATTGTCATCACTGTCACTGTCAAAACAGTCCTTGGGGATTGGTCCTACCAGTTCATTTCCTAAATCAATGGAAAAATGTCGGTCACCAACCGCCATTCCAATAATGGTGCCTGCGGCTAGAGTAATACTCTTTAAGTCACTGTTATCCACCTCTATTGGAATGGTGTCATGTTCCATGTTGACTAATGGAGTTGGGTTTACCCCCAACCCTTGCTGTTGGAGAGAAGTGTTTAGATGTATGTAAGCATCAGGGTTTTTCAAATGTTGTCCTCTTTTAACTTTCACTTCCAGGGAGAATCGTCGGGTCCTTTCTGGGATGGTGACTTCCTCTTTGATCTGAATTTCAACTGCATAAGGTAGCAATTGAGCTGACCTAAATGCTTTTTCTGGATCATCAAAGCCCATGGGATTATCCGCTAATCGGGACCAAGCTTTGAAGTTTATTAGGTCCAAACTAATGGCAAAGCGATTGAGAATGTCACTGCCTAAGTAAAAAGCGGCAGTGACGTCTCGCACGACCCAACAATTGTGGACTATGCTCTTGTTGCCAATGGAGATTTTGAGCAGACACCTGCTTGGCAGGAGATGTTTGGAATTAGGTGCTTCCAGGTCCATTTCCCATTTGTCTATCAGTTTGAATGTGGGAATGGCTGGATCTTTTAGGACTTTGCGGAACATGGCTTCGCTGATGAAGCTCTTACCGTTGTTCACACACACTCAAGCGCGAACAGAGTCCTTCCCATCATTTAACTGAACAGGGATGAACAACTGCTCTCCAATTTTCTGAATATCAGCCAGGCTCTGAGCTGATTTCACATCTTTCTGGACTATAGGAGTGGGAGTTTCTGATTGTGGATTAGTAAAGAATTTCAGGGTGTTTCCTTCCAGTGTGGAATACCACTTTAAACTGGAAGGAAGGTTGATTTTCAGAAATAGAGAGGACCCCCCATCACCAGTCTGTTGTCCTACTGCTATTACTGTCACGTCTGGAATTTGCTTGTTCTGGAAGTGAAATTGTACTTGGTCAGATTTTTGTTCAACCATGTGGCAGATGCCGTTTAAACTAACATGGTTGACACTCTGTTTTAATTTTATCGGTCGGCTAGTCTGGGTCCAGAGGACCTTGTTTACACAATCTATTAGGGGTGACAACCTTCTCAGGAGGTCATTCCCTAGTAAACAAGGGGTGCCCTCTGGAGTCACTACTATGACTGGGTGTCTCACCTTGTGTCGCCCAATTTTAATGTCCAAGTCTGCAGTCCCCTCAACGGGAATTTCCTTCCCGTCAAAGTTCTGCAGTTGACCAGGAAGAGAGGTGAGAGGAATTCGGTAATCCTCCCCACTTCCTGCATTTAGTTCCTCAAAGGCCCTTTTGGACAGAAGGGTAGCTTGGGATCCAGTGTCCACCAGTGCCAAAATTGTACCCTGCCCCTGTACTTGTACCGGGGCATAGTATCCTGCCTCCTTCTCCTCAAGGGGGCACAGATAATGCACATTTCTGGACAACTGGTGGGCTAACTTTCTGGTTTTGGACATTGCTAGAGAAGAGATTTGGGCAGAATTCTGTGGAGAGTCTTGGGAATCTGAAAGAAAAAGTTGGCAACTGGAGATCAGAGCCATTGTGGGTTCCCCTGGTTCCGGTTCTGGGCTGCCCCCCCTTTTTGGAGGCAGTCACCAGGATGGGTTTGAACCAGGGGATTTCGGTATTGTGGGTTCTGGGATGAGACGATGGGCGGTGGTAGCTCAGTCTCCATATCTCCCCAGTCTGAATTGACATCCCTTGGGACCCATTTTTCCTTGGGAGGAGTTCCCCCATCTCTGAAGGATAAGATCCTTTTCCCAGGATGTTCTGAGGATCCCTCTCTCTCAAATTGGAAGACCTGTACCTCCTCCACAAAGTGGGTCTGTTTGGGTCCTTTGTTTCTCCTACCCCCCCTCTGCTCCTTGGGAGGCGGGCTTTCAGGGGCAGGAGATTTTGTTTCCGGTTCCTGGTTTTCCAGGGGCTGTTTACAAGTTGGGAAGGAAGCTTCCTCCAATGCTTTACACCCCCCTTTTTCTTGTGCCTCCTCCCTGGGAACCGGTGTGTTATCGGGGTGCTGCCCCGTCATTGTTCTGGAGTACCAGGTCCAGAGTTTGGGGCATTCTGCGGTGGTACGCTCATCTGAGGGTTCTTTTGAGCCCTCAGTATGTGACCCAGATCCCGTGCCATATTTTGGACCTGGCGCTCATACTGGGAAACCCGCTCAGGCTGATACGGGGCTCTATTTTCTCCCCTGGGCTGATCCCGGGAAGGGTAGCTATCCCTTCTCTGGTAGTACCCCTGGTTGGGAAGATTTTGGTACCCCTCCACCCTTGGCCTCCCCTATCCCGAATTAGGTTGTCTGAGCTCAGGGAATTGGGGAAAGAAGGATGGATGATTTTGGGGCTGGAAATTGGGTGGATACCTGGGGAAAAAGTTCTGCCCAGGATTTGGAGAATTTCTGCCCTCCTGGGGGAAGTTAGGAGGGAAGTTCCCCGGGTCAGGTGCTTGGCTGGATCCCCCCCCTTGGGCTGGAGGAGTCCACACATAACCCAGGATTGGTCGGTTTCCCTTGTAGCGGGGACTTACATAGTCAGGGGAGCGGGGGACCCCATTTGTGGGACTACCTCCTCGACTCCCTGTCTGTGACTGGCCCGAGGGATTTCTGGGCTTAGGATTATTAGGTGCAGGTAGGTTTTTAGGCCCCCCCATCTCCAAGTCTAAAACAGGGGCAACCTTTACTTCTGCCACCTTGGCAGCAGCAGAGGTGCTGTTGGTTTTGGGGTTTTTGGGCGCATTATTTTTATTTTCTATGGGCTTCTGCACCTCATAGCTCCGGGTAGCCTGTTCAATGACCCAGTCTAAAGATCTTTTCTCATGAAAATCTCTCACAAGCTGGGTCATTTTATATTTGGGCAAGGCATGGAAAAATGTATTGACAAATTCTCTGCTGTCTGTGCCCACCCTTCTGGTGGTCTGCGCAAAGGCACGTTTCAGTTCTTGCACGAATTCTTGTGGGGCCTGATCCTCCCCACATTGCAAATTGTAGGCTGCCTTGCGAGCCTCTTGAGGATTTCTGTGAACAGAAAAATGTTTCAAGATGGCCGCCTTATAGGTGGACCATCTTAAATGATTTTGGTCCTCCAGCCCCGCAAAGAAACTGGAGTATTCTGGTGAGAAGGTCCACTTTACATCTTGAATACAGCTTTGGCTGTCCTTCAAATGGAAAGTCTCCATCATTTGCTCGTAAAGCTCCAAGTGTTCCCAAACAGAATACTTGGCGTTCTTGTGATAAGGCGTGATGACACTCCTTATTGCCTTTATTTGCTTCAATGGGTCCTTAAGCAAGGCCCTTTTTGACTTTTTGGTTCGGGTAACCCTGGTCCATTCATCCTCTGACTCAGAGGCACTGCTCCCAGAGGTTCCTGTCTGATCTTCCAGGTTTTCCCGGATTCTGCGAGCCTGGGATTGGCTGGCAATGTGGGGACCTGGTCTCCTGTGTCCTGCGCCGTTCAGAGGAGTCTTCAGATTCCTCCTTGCTGCCAGGATTTGATGGGTACCCCCCACTGACCTAACTGGGCAGAGGTTTTCAGGATGCCCTTAATGGGCCTATTCTCCTGGGGTTCCCCACTAAATTGCACTGTGCTTGGGTGCCCATACCCGGATGCCCGCCCATCCATTCCTGGGAGGTACTGGCCTATGAGCCCCATGCTTCTGGCTGGATAGTAATCTGCCATCCCTGTGGCCCGGTGCTCATGTGCGCCAGGGGACATGGGGGTGGCAGAGTCCAGGGACTGAGAGAGATAAAGGCCTCTGGTACTAGGGCTCCTGAGGTTATGCTCAGGAGTTTCCCTTTTCCAGCGAACCTGGTCTCTATCAGCCCCTTCTCCCTGTTGCAATGCAAGAGCCTGCGCTTTCAGTTCCTCAGTTAAGGCCTTACTAGACTCTATCAGTCGCTCCTGCATCGCTACCTGTTGTTGGAGCCTATCATTGTGCTGACAGAGAGCCTCATTTTCTCTCTGTGCCTCCTGATTGGTCCTGGAGTACTGGGCCAGTCTCTGCTGCAGGAGGGTTACCTCCTGAGCTGTGTCCCTATTGACGTGCTCCTTTCTTGCCAGAACATCCTCCACCCTCCTGGTGTGCTCTAACAAGTTCTGGTGTTCTTTTTGGAGGTCACCCAGTCCCTGGAGGGCCAGGTGATTTTCTTCCATTTTCCTTTTTAAGTGGCAGACTTCCTGGCCTAAGGTATCCATTTCCTGACTAAGAGCCTGCATCTGTGCCGCCAGGTCGTCCCTTTGCCTTTGGAAGGCACCAGCTTTCTGGCGCTCCTGGTCAAACTCTGCCTGGGTATCCAGGTCTTTCAAAATCAGTTTATTGCTCTCTGCCTTCTCCCTATCTAGGTGGCTTTGCAGGGTGACTACCTGCTCAGCACATGCCCTATTGAAGTCTAACTGTTGCTCCAGCTTTTTCTGGCTCTGCAGTAGGGAGTCCAAACCTTCTTGGTACTCCTTCTGCAAGGCCAGAAATCTGGTATCCTGGTCCGCCTTTTCCTGTTGCAGCACATCCATATCCTCCTTTATTTTAGTGATGTAGCGTCTGCTGTCATTTTCTGACTCCTGGCTCCTGAGCAGCCTCTGCTCAGAAGAGTCCAGATCAGATTGGGCCTTCTGTAGTGCCAGCAGTTGCCTACTCGCCAGATCTTGGCCTTCAGCACATTTGTCCTGCATGGCTCCCATATGTAAATATAAATATGCCGCTACCCTGGCAATCTTGTGGTGCTCATCCTTGGCCTTGGGGCCATATATAGTTCACTCAGGGCCACATGTAGGGGACCCTGATCTCCCCATATATCTGACCCTGTTTCAGTGACCTGTAGCGCGATTGCCTGCAACCAGACCGTTTGGTCCTGATGAGTCCACTCACCTCTCACAAATAGCTTATGTAAGAAGTGTTCTCTGGCTATTTTCATATCTACCAAGGTCGTCATTCTGGAATTTGAGTTCCTTCCTGACTTACAGAAGTTTGTATTTTATTTTTGCAAAACAGACCTTTCCTTAGAGCGTTCCTTTGAGGAGTGCTTTACAGCGTAACACAGCGTGGTGATCCGACCGGATATGTGTATCTGGTCAGCTGGCACACTGTATTAATCTGCACAAGTGATAGATCTAACCCAAACGTCCGGCTCGAGCCCCCACTTTGTAAGAGGATTCAATCCAGCACTATAGCTAAGTCAATGCCTAGTCTGGGATACTGAATGGAAACCCTTATTGATATATCCTTATGTCCAGTTCATGAGTTCTGGATGACTACCCCTATATAACACCCCTCTCTTGGAATCCCCCTGACCCCACTGAGCCAAAAAGTAGTTCTGTTTTGCAAGTTTAAAAGGTTTATTTGAGAAAAATTAAACAATATATATATATCACACTTTTATGATAAATTAATAATTAATATCACACTTCAGAACATGAGCAGTTAACAACAATGGGTAATGTTCTACTAACAAACTGATTTGATTACCCAGGAGTAGTATAAAGGATGAGGTAGCACGCTTGGGAATAGGAACAGAAGAATAAGGTGGTAGAGAATGCTTTATCTAGTTTCAGATGGATGCAATGTTGAATGAAAATGCAATACAGAAAATACTCAATATGATTTCAACAAAACAATGTAATCACTTTTCTCTGGCAATCCACCCCCCCCCCTTATGCAATGTAAGGAAATGAAGAGGAGAGCACACAGTTCTTAGAAATGCAATCAAATAGAATTCAGTTCAATTCCCCCTCAGCAGCTTATACAACAATAGGAGTTTTGAAACACAGGCACAATGCTTTGAATATGGTGACAATGCAGTGAGAAATATGCTGAAAATGCTTTTAATTCCCTTCAGGAGATTCAGGGTGAGTGGTATCTAGTTAATATGAGTTCAGACTCACTCTAGCAATGATTCAGGGATGGTTCTTAAGAGGCAAACGAAATTTAGCTGTTCAGGCAAAAGCAGCTATCTTTTTACAAGTAAAGAAATCGGGCCAAATCGCAAATCGCGGCAAAATTCGCGAATGCGTGAATCGTGATTGCGGAGAAAGTATAGGTAGTTGGAAGTCGGTTCTAGGCTTGTTGGAAAGGCCAGATTCTAAGCTCTCAGAGGAAAGTTAAACCAAGTTCCTAGCACAAACGGTTACGGAGTTATGAACGATTTTGTGAAGGTTGTTTTTTGGACTTGAAATTTTAAAAGTTCAAAGCGACAGGTTACAGCTTGCAGCTACAAAATGATGGGTGACAGCTTTGCAAATGACAGGTGACAGTTAGGAGGCAGTTCTGGTTAGATTAAAATAGATTGAATTATATTATTTTAACTAAGAGATTGGTTCTGTACAGTTCTGCTAGGTACTCACAATATATTTTGAAATAGGCCTCCCCACGGATCTGGTCAGGTTTTGGATTGGACTCCGGTTCTGGTCTCAGCACTTCACAGTGATCTGGGTCAGCTCTCTGGTTCTGCTACCGCTGTTAGGTTTGCTGGATGCTGAAGCCTACTGAGAAGAGTTCTCAGTTTGTGGGTTTAGGCCCTTGCTTTGAGTTCTGAATCAAGTTCTTTGGAGTTTTAAAGTCTAAGTGTTGAATCTGGTATCTTCTGGATGTTGTATGGTCCGGCAGAGCACGTTGCAGCAACTGGTTTTGAATGTCCCTACCTGTCCCAGCAGTCTCTTTTTATGTGTTTTGAAAGTGGGTGGAGAGGCTAGCTTTCTAGGCCCAACCCCTTCAGAGTTCTGATAGGTTGGAGAATTCTTTGCGTTCTCACTGGAGAGCAGGATTGTGTGTCAGAATGATGTCATTTAATGGCTTGCAGAAGGGACACTCCCCTGTCAAATTGCACACAAATCTATATTTGATCAAAATACACATTTCTCAAATACATAGTGGTTTGTCATTGCATGTACATATTACCTATCACATGAGGTATACTCTGTTCAAACTCTGCTCTTCCTGAGGGCTTGCATTCAAAAATGGCAACTTATTTTCGATTTTAGTGGGTTATGCAACCTTGGTTCTTCATTAAAAATTATACACATATACACAGCCTGTCCTTACATACTCCAGTAAATTCCCATGTCTCTAGCTTAAACACAGAGTCTGTAGTATCCATAAATAGCGGGGTTTTGCCCCAGAACATCACACAAATTCCCAACGCGTCTTAAAACGTGCACAGAAAATTCACAAGAATTATGGTATCATTTAAATAATTTTGACAAGTCCGCACTGTGAGTTATACATCTTTCTTAGAATCATATTCTGGCCAACAGGGGTGTTTCTTTTCAGGTCACATGGTGTAGAAACCAGTTTATCCAGTTTCTGCCAAGCTCAGAGACCCTGCCCCTCCCAGCTTCTGCCAAGAGGAAGCTATTTTACGGCCCCCCTAATAAACCATCTGCCTGAGTCAAGGAAGGGCTTTGTTCAAAAGGAAGCCATTTACGACTACCCAAATAAACCATCTGCCCGGGCCCTTTCTTTAGTTTCTTGCAATCCCCTGGTAATTCAATCAGAGAGTGTGTGACCTCCTTTTGGCCGGAGCAACAGAATGCAGCCAGGCCTGGGAATGCATTTGTTGGGCAAGCCCCCACTCCTGTCGGGGGTAGCTGACTGGCAGAATTCCAGTTTCCTTAAGCCAGGTTTCAGGTAAAATGTCACTTTTTGTTCACCAGTTTTCTGCATTCAAATAAAACTAACAATTTTTACACATGCAGCTGGAATGCTGATTCTAAGTTCAAAACTATGACATTTTAACAGTGACAAACTATGTGGCAGTCACAAGTCTGTCCCTCAGTTTATTTACACATTTCGATTTTTGGTAATTTTAAATCCAGTTTCAGTTTAAGCCGCTGCAGACCTGCAGAGCTCAGCCAGTCTTGTTATCAACCTTCAAGTCACTTCAGAATATAACTTTACATTGTATCCACCTCTCAGTAAGTCTTTCTTTGGCCTGCTTTGGGTTCATTTATTCAGTTTTACACAAATGTCTGGTGTTGTTTTAAAACGCCGGCTTTCTGATAGTGGTGAGTACTGGTAATGCAACCATTTTTGGGATTTAAGAAAATGAATTCCCCACAGTTCTAGGTTGCTTTTGGCAATCAGCATTGCCATTCCCAATGGTTTCAGGCTACTGTGTGGGTAGTCCAATGGTGGTTTTAGGCAGTGCCCTTCTGTGCCCATAACATCGGCAAAAATGGGTGGCAGCCTATTCTTCATGCATTTCCCTGGGCATTTTCTGGGAAGCTCTGGCCATCATGATGTTTTCAATGCCAGTAATGCACAAGTTTTTTTTTTTTTGTTGGTAGGGCTCGGATGCATGGGTAAAAACATCCCACAGTGGTGGGGGTAAGTATTATTTTTAAAAAGGGGCGGGCTTTGGGGGGAACCCCCCAAAAACAACGAAAAGTAAATTTGTTATTTTGGAATTAGTTATTTTGTATTTGTTATAATTACATGCAACCAAGAAACTCTTGGCTCTTCATGGAACCCAAGAATGGTGATTTGCATAAAAGCAAAGAGCATTTTGGGAACAAAAACATGCCCGCAATGTTTATATTGGAAATATGTCAGTACTCGTGATTTAGCAATACACATTTTGAGTGAGTAATTGCAGTTGGACTGTGTGCTGTTCAATAGTCATAATACTCACCCTAGGAAAAATGAGTCTGTAAATTGCAAGCCATATATACTAATTGTGACAGCCTCTGAATGAGATGTGAGGTTATGGCTGTTTCTTTACAGTGCCCAACGTTGAGGTGCAGTGTTAAAAGGAAGTGGTGGAATTCATTAACATACACAATGGGACGTGACGTCACCACAAATGAGAACGTCAATGCGAAATATGCACATTTCAATCAATTGGCATTGCAGAGCCATACAAACTGCAAGGACAGATGATATTTGACTTTCATAAAATCAATAGACACAAAAAAGCAAGAGAGGATATGTTCTTCTATTAGTTTTTAAAAAATGTTAAAAGGTATGTGCGTTTTAAACCAACGCATGAATGCCAATATTTTCTGTGGAGAGTGCAGTCACCATGTTATATGGTGCAGTGGTGAAGTGCACGGCCGCGGTTCGAATCCAGGTCGTGCGTACATTTTTCCAAAGACCGTCAGACCTTCTTGTTTTACACACAGCCTTTAAAGTACCCATGTGGAGGAGTCCACCCACTGAAAAAAGTGGACAAATTTGAGGGTTACGTCGTCCGTACCCTCAACTTGAGCTCTGGTGAAAGCTCAGTTCGTAGACAGCCCAGTACTTTCCTGGGCGAGCCCTGGGCTTCAGGACGAGACAGTTAGGGAGTTCAGCTCAGTCTTGTTCCTAGCCATTTCCTACCCTGAATGCTATCCTGCCTGGGGGTCTACAAAGAGGGCACTCATTTCCCTCCCTTGGATTTGGATAAGCGGAGGACAGCGTCCACACTCCAGCAAGGGGAAGCCACCACCCCCATCCACCTTCGGAATTCAGCTCTATACACTGCTATTTTACTTTGCTGCACAAAAGATATGCACTATTTAGTGTGTCAAAGAAAGCAAACGTGAAAATAAGTTAGATCATTCAAAGCCTTTTTGTGTGTGATATATTTTAGTTGTCTTGGATAGCTAACTGGTGTTTGGTATGTGCTTTTAGAATAAAGCACGTTTCGATTGTACTTCTTATTACCTATGCGCTAAATTTAAGGGCTTGTCGAAAACAGTGGTTACTCACATAAATCATCACCACCAGACAGCTTTCCATTTGAAATGATCTGCCATAAAAAGGCGAGTTTTAAGCACTTAAGTATTTGCAAGGCCTCAGTGGGGCTTGGCGACGCTGTGTTTGATGGCCTGCTTTGGAGGTTGGGCAAGGTGGGATTGGTCTTCTGAGATCAAATGGTGTGGGGGAGTGACAGCATAGCCTCATCAGGGGTCAGGCAGGAAAACCAACCTCACACCTGGAAGCCGCACACTCCCTCTCGAAACACATGCAATCAGTTGGTATACATGTGGCGGCTGGTGACTGCGGCTACTACGTGAGCGCGGTTCCCCCGGGCTACGGCACAGACAGCCCATATCTAGGACCAGCTCTGCAGGGTGTGTTACTTTTATTGAGACTAACCCAAAATAATATATGGTATCGTACACTGCAGCAGCATTCAAGTCTCACGGAGCTCTTCCTAAAATAGTAGGCACGGAATGAAAGACAATATTAAGAAGCATAAGGGACTTCACCATTGCACCACCTTGCATGATATTATCCTAGTTATTCTAATTAAATATCACACTTGTATTACATGTAATTATAAAGCTGCACGACTTGCATATTTTGTAACGAATTGCTTTTGATACATTGTATTGCAATTCATGCGTCCTTGCACTGAATAATATCTGATGCATTATGTAACAATTCAAGCGTATCCCTTGCACTGATTTAGTTCTTGGTTAACTGTATTGCACTTTCATGCATTCCTTGCACTTACTCATTTTTGATGCATAGCATTCCATTTTAATGTGTTCACTGTGCCGACTCATTTTAAATGCATTGCATTGAACGTCATGGTCACCTTGCACTGACTCATTTGACTCATTGTACCTTATGCATCAATTTTGTTGCAGTGAATTGTACTTCATGAGTCACATGCACTGATTCACTTTTGATGCATTGTATTGAACTTCGTGTTTCCATTGCACTAAGATACATTGCATTGCACTTTATGCACCCTTGCATTTGGTACATCGGCCCTCATTCCGATACCGGTACCGCCACCGACGTGGTGGTATGGGGATTTACCGGTCCATTCCGCCCTTTGCGGTACCGGTAAGTCCCCATTTGAAATGCCATTCCCTATTCCCATTTGAGCCCACATAGGGGGAAGGCGGCAATAACGGTACTGCAAATTGCGGTACCATTATTGACGCCGGTATCCCTTTGCGGGTCCCATCCTTAACGCCTGCTAAAACCAGGCATTAAGGAAGGACCCGCAAAGGGACCTCGGAATAAGGCGCAAAGGCATTACCGGCACCGGTGTCATTACCGGTGCCCGTTATCCCTTTGCGCCCGGGTCATAATGACCCCCATTGTATTGTAATTCATTAACTAATCTTGTATTACGCGCCTCACACCACAAACCAGTCTCTAAGTGCCGGGTCAAGATTAGAACCAGTGTTGTTCTGTGCTGTCTTTCTCCCAAGACAAACATGTTGCCCCTGAGCTACCCTCCAGCCCATTGTACATTGTGCACCTCTTGCACAAACACTTTTTGAATCCATTTAATTACACTTCATGTGTACCCTGCACTGACTCATTTGATACGTTGTACTTTACCTTATTCATCCCTTGCACTGGTTACTTTTGTTGCATTGCATCACACTCCATGAGTCCCATTCATTGACAAATGTTTGATACATTTAATTTCACTTCTGCACAGACTCATTTGATTCATTGTTTTGTACTTTATGCATCCCTTGAAATGACTAATTATTGATGCATTGTGCTGAACTTTACTCCTTTCACTGACTCATTTATATGCATTTGCACTGACATTGTAATTGTAAATTGTAATTGGCTATTTATAACACGCTTAATACACAGAGGTTTCTAAGCACGGACCCGGGGATTGAACCTGTGTTGCTCCGCATGTCTTGTTTTCAAGTCGAGAGTGTTGCCCCTGAACTATCCTCCCGAGACATTGGGCCTCAATACGAGTATGGAGGCAGCCATGCCCTTAATAAGGGAATGGCTGCCTCCGTACCGGGTTCCAGTACCGGATTCTATGAATGAGGAATTACTGGGTCATTCCGACCTTCGAGGACCCGGTAATTCCTCATTCACAAAACTATTCCCCATTCCCATTTGAGCCCACATAGGGCTCAATGGGAATGGGGATGGAGCCAATAACTCCTTGGTCCCCTCGCAGGACCCGGAAAGGACGTCTGTTTTTACAAGACGTCTGTTGCGGGTCCCGCTAGGGGAACTCGTAATCAGGCATCCCGTAATGAACGGTGCCGGTCCCGTACCGGCACCCTTCATTACGGGAGCGCCTGCCTCGTAATGAGGCCCGTTGTGTTGTCTGTTATGCATCCTGTGTACTGACGAGTTTTGATGCATTGTGTTGCAGTCGATTAGTTTCTTGAAATGACTCATGTTTGATGCATTATGTTGCACTTTATGCATCCCTTGCATTCATTTACATTAAATGCACCATTGTATGAACAGGTTAATCATTAAATAACATGCTATTGTGGTCTGTGGCCTTGCATGGCTTTTGTGCCTGCTGTGGCGGGATGGAGTAAGGAGGCTGACAAGATGGTATCATTTTTGGTTTTAGACTTTTATTCAAAAACATATCCCTCCCTAATCCTACAGGGGTTTCCCTACCTCAACACAGCATAACTCGGGTGCTTGACAGGATGCAAGTCAAAGGAAACCGTAGTAGCATCCTCTGTCCAAACCTACTACTCTATCCTTACCACTAACAAATAAACCAAAAAGAAAAAGGCTCAGTGAACTTCTAATCCAAGCCACCAGGAGAATGTCTCCCTTCTCTTGGTGAAGCAATCCAAACTTTTGATGATTTAACAACAGTCTCTTGCAATAAGGACTGATTTACTGCTGAGACCCAGAGACTGACTCACTTCTCCTTGTCTTTCTGGAACAGTTCTGGTGACTGTCCCTGAAAGTCCTTTGGACAAGTCTTTAGAATTCTCTTTAATTACTCCCAAGCAGTGGTCCAAACGCGACAGGAGTGGTTGGGATTGGTGCACCTCTACGTTTTCTTTAAAGTTGTACTGTTCCTATACTTTTATTTAAAAAAGAAACCATTCTGGAATGTTTTCGTTTTAAAATAACAGTGTAGGAAGAAGTTGAAACTTGCATTTAGTGCACTGCACTGAACATTCCCGTAAACATCAGATGTGTTTGGGGGTTTGGATTGTGGGTGGGAGGGGGCATGGTGATGGGGTTTGTGGTGAGCGGGGGCAGCTCAGCAGGGAGCATAATACCAATACGTATTTGCATATGCTTTGGCCACTGCTCCCAAGGATTTGTGAACAACAGAGCTAAGACTTTATTGACTCTTCTTTTTATTGTTGGAGCTTTGTCAGCACTTTTTATATCTTGACTATCGATTGGGGAGATTAATCCTTGACAGTTGTTGTTTCTTTTGATATCTTTCACATATGCTGAGTTCCCCACAGTGATGAGGGAGTTCACTCTCGAGGCACTCTTGAAATGTATGGTTTCTCGTGTCACCATTGGGACGAGGGAGATTACTCCAGAAGAGTCATTGACTGTTGAGGCTTTGTGTATCACTACTGTGATGAGGGAGATCACTCCTGAGGAATACTTAACTCTTAAGGCTCTGTGTGTGAGTTTACTCCCTTAGAACATTTGACACGTGGTTCTTTGGGTGTGACTACTGTGACAAGGGAGATCAATCCCCGAAGAATTCTTGAGTCTTGGTCCTTTGGGTATCACTACTGTGATGAGGGAGATCACTCCTGAAGAATACTTGGCCCATTCTGCTCCCAGTACCCCAACCAGCTTTCCTGCAACTCGTTACCTGTTTCATCACTGGAGAGTGCTGTCAGTTCTTCCCAGGATCTTAGGTTGCTGTTACTGCTGCATGTCTTCAGCCCATGTTCCTGCTGTCCTCCTCTCTGGTCTTTTGTTACGCTCACCTGGCTCCCACAGAGGCGTCGATCTGGACTGGACTGCTGCGGTCTCCACCAATGTGACGCGTAGGGCCGCGATGACGGACTGTACTGGCCCACCTAGCTTCGTTTGCTTGGTCCTTCGGAATATTCTACTGCAAGTGGAGAAAGGGAATTAACCACCCGTGGAGTTGAGCGTAAATCCCCCCACCCCGCTGTTCTCCCCACTGATCACCTTGGATGTTCCCTCTTATAGTCTCACCTGATGATTTGAAAAGATGAGCTCTCCATCCTGCATTGAGCGCAGGGGCACGTAGATAACCAGTTGCTTCACTGGCTCGAAGGAATTGGTGAGTTCCAGGACAATATTAACTCCGATATTCCCGGCAAGATGCCGTAAGTATGTAGTTCATAAGAGTTCAAATGCCTGACTTTCACTCTGGTCCGATTCCTTGCAGGTTGCAGCTTGACTCTACTGAAGAGTTCCTCGTGGCAACCGGTAATGTTCTGGTAAGGATTTGTATTATCCAGCACAGTTCGATAAAATAATGTCCACATGTAACCTGTTGCTTTCTCCCTTATTCAGGCGCTGAGAGAAAGTATGAAGTCTCGGGGAATGATGCCTCCGGCGGTAAAATCAGGTATGTCTTTTGTGGTGAGGAGGGTTCCCCTTGTTAGTCCCTTGTTTCACCTTTCTGTCCTTTTCTTTCCCCTTAGGGGCCGGGGTTTGGCTAGGATGCAGTGGAAGCTGCGCCGACCTGTGAAGAAGAATAGTACCGCCTGTGGTAAAATCAGGTAAGTCTATGGGGGGTATTCCTCTGTGTATTCCCTTGGCTCACCTTGCTGTTCTTGTCTTCTCCTTAGGTGCCGGAGTGCGGCGGGAACATGCAGGAGGATGCAGTGAAATGTGAAGATGCTGCGAAGGCCGGTGAGTTCAGCGCGACGCTGCAGCAGGCGAGGCGACGCGCATAAAATAACTTCTTTCTTCCAGCTCAAAGGTGCGATGGATCGGGAATTCAGGTAAGGATCAAAGGTATTGCTCTTGTTCTTACCTTTTCTCCTTCTTTCTTCCTTTTTCTAGGAGCTCCAAACTCGAGGCGGGCGTGGCAGAAGACTGGATGCAGACTTGCAGGCATGGTGAGCGTTACGCTGCTGGATGCAGAATAACGCGAAGCGTGTGCTGCTCTTCGGGCGTGGTTTAAATAGCCTCCAAAGTAGTCCCAGGTAAGTATTCCTCCCCAGCCCCACCCGAGTAAAAAAATAGTCCCTAGGTAAAATAGTCCCTTTCAAGCCTCGTTTGGCTTGGAGCTCTTGCAATATGGTCTGCATCAGGTAAGTTTGCAGCATGGTCTGCATCAGGTAAGTTTTAATCTATGAGCCTGGCGCCTATGGCGCCAGGACTGACTCTCCATATGAGCCTGGTGCCATAGGCACCAGGACTGCACCCAAATAGCCCCCAGCGGGGTTGTTGGGCTTGCGTGGGGTGACTTGATGCCTGCTTCCGGGGTTGCTGGACTTGGTCTGGGTCCCCGGGGGTAGGCATCATGACAGCACTCCCCCCCAAGGCCCCTCCTAAAGTCATTCTTCCCTGTGGTTTCGGTTTGTCTGGGATATTTCGGTGGACTTTTTTCACCAATTGGGGTGCATGAACATGGTCACTAGGTTCCCATGCCTTTCCTGTGGTCCGTAACCTTTCCAGTCGATTAAATAAAAAAGTTTTGACTTTATCAGCTTGGAGTCCAGGGTGTTCTTAACTTCAAATTCGGGTTCTCCGTCTACAAGGATGGGGTCTGGTGGCTTGGTTAGTCTTGTCCCTGGTTGTACTGGCTTCAAAAGTGACACATGAAAGACGGGATGAATTTGCATATTAGCAGGTAAGTCTAACTTGACAGCCACCGGGTTGATAATGGCCTTAATAGAGTAAGGTCCCAAATATCTGGGGTTAAAGGTCCGTGTTCCCTTTAGAGGTATACGTTTTGTTGCTAACCATACTTGGTCCCCTATTTGGTATTGTGGAGAATCATTTCTATGCCGATCAGCATCTTTCTTGTATTTTTCTTTCGCTGTTTTAAATGTGTAGTTGCTTCCTTAAAGGCTTGTGTAATCGTACCGTGCATGGTCCACTGCGGGCATTTCTAAGTCTTGGGGTGAGTCAAGGTCTGAGGTTCGAGGATGGTGCCCATATAAGGTATAAAAGGGGCTTTGTCCAGTTCCAGAGTGTACTGAATTATTGTATGCATATTCGGCGATCCAAAGAATGTCTTTCCAATTACTCTCCGTCTGATGTAACATACAACGCAGGTATTGTTCGAGAGTCTGGTTGGCCCTCTCCGTTTGACCATCGGTCTGGGGGTGGTGTATGGTCGATAACCTCACATCGATTTGTGCCAATTGACAGCATTTTTTCCAAAAATGTGAAATGAATTGACTGCCCCGGTCAGAGACCAACACGGATGGAAATCCATGTATGCAAACAATGTTTTCGAGGAATTCTTTGGCCAGGATTGAGGCTGAAGGTAGTCCTTTTAAAGGAATACAGTGGGCCATCTTGGAAAAAAGATCCACAATAACTAGAATGGTGTTAAACCCATTACAAGGTGGTAGATCGGTAATAAAGTCTAACGATAAGGTGTGCCATGGTGTAGGCGGAATGTCTAAAGGTTGTAAGAGTCCAGCTGGTTTTCTCTTTTGACTTTTGTTTTGGGTGCAGATGCCACAAGACATCACAAATGATTTAATATCCTTTCGCCAGGTGGGCCACCAGAATTGTCTTTTAATTTTAGCTTCAGTTTTTGCAATACTTGGGTGCCCCTCCATTAGGGTATCATGATAACGGGAAATGACTAGCTCTTGTAGTTCCTTGTGTGGCAGAAATAGCTGCCCTTTGTAATAAGGCAGATCATTGGTGACAGAGTAGTCTGGGCCTTTCTTTACCCAGTCCTGCAGGTCTGTAGGATCAAAGAGTTGCTGGATCTTTACCTGAATGTCCTCTAGTGTCTGTAGAGTCGTCATGCCAAGAATCCTTTGTTCGGAAATTATAGGTACTGGTTCTGGTTTCACTTCTGCCTCTCCCATCCCTATTCGGGATAAGGCATCTGCTTTACCATTCTTACAACCTGGTCGATAGGTTATCACAAAATCGAACTCGGCAAAGAACAATGCCCATCGGAGTTGACGTGACGTTTGGGCCTTGGCTGTTTTTAAATACTGTAAGTTCCGGTGATCGGTGATCACAGTAATGGTATGCCTGGCACCGAGAAGATAGTGCCGCCTAGCCTTGAAGGCGGATTTAATGGCTAATAACTCCGTGTCGGTAACCGCATAGTTTAACTCAGGTGCTGAGAACTTTCTGGACCAAAATGCTACTGGGTGAAGCTGGCCAGTTTCAGGGTCCTTTTGAGACAGGACAGCTCCCATGGCTAGACTGGATGCATCAGTTTCCACTATGTATGGAAGTTCAGGGAGCGGGTGCTTTAACACAGGTGCAGACGTGAATTTCGCTTTCAGCTCTTGGAAGGCATTTTCAGCTTCTTCAGTCCACATAAAGCGTTTATTTTTTCGCAAGAGTGCTGTGATGGGATGTATGACATGTGAAAAATCTGGGATGAATCTGCGGTAGAAATTGGCAAAGCCGAGCATGCTTTGTACTCCTTTAACTGAACTTGGTGATGGCCACTTAAGGATTGCGTCCACCTTCCGTGAGTCCATTCGGACTCCCTTTGGGGTCAGGATAAACCCAAGGAATTCAACTTCTGTGGCATGAAAAACACATTTTTCTAGTTTTGCATATAGTTTGTGCTGGCGCAATTTCTCAAGGACTGCTCGGACGTGCTTCACATGGTCAGATACTGAAGAAGAGTATACTAGAATATCATCAATATACACGACAACACAAACGTCAATGAGTTCACGAAGGACATCGTTCATGAAGTATTGGAAGGCTGCTGGTGCATTGCACAACCCATAAGGCATCACCTGGTATTCGAATAACCCATACTTGTTGCGGAAAGCAGTCTTCCATTCGTCACTCTCTTTTACACGTACCAGATGGTATGCCCCCGGAGATCTAATTTAGTGTATATACAAGCGTCCTTCACTTGGTCTAGTAGTTCAGGGATCAGAGGCAACGGGTATCGGTTCTTAACAGTTATCTGGTTCAATGCGCAGTAGTCTATACACGTTCTGAGGTCACCTTCCTTTTTGGGTACGAAGAACAAAGCTGAACATGCAGGGGACTTGGATGGGCGAATAAAGCCATTGGCAAGGTACTGGTCTTATTATTGTCGTAGGTGAAGGTTCTCAGGTTCCGTAAGGGCATAGATCCTGCTACAAGGGGGTTGTGCACCGGGTAGGAGATCGATTTGACAATCGTACGATCTGTGAGGAGGTAAGGTGTTTGCCTGTTCTTTTTGGAAGACATCCTAGAATTCTTGGTATTCTTAAGGTAGTCGCATTACTGCTGTGGTTACTGTAGCCAGGCCTGCGTTCTGATTTTTCTTTGAGTAACAGGTTTGTGCACAATTCGGGAAGGTTATTCTCTTCTCTCGCCAATCAATACAAGGATGATGTGTTTCTAATCAAGGTATCCCCAGTATTATTTGGAACTGTGGGGCTTTGATTAGATCAAACACAATAGTCTCTCGATGCCCATCCTGACCCAATAGTGTCATCTCTGTGGTGGAATGAGTTACAGGCCCAGAGGCAATTTCAGTTCCATCGACTGTGGTGATGACATCTGAGGTGGTTTTTCGGCAGAGAGGTAGATTCATCCTGGAAGCCAATTCATAGTCCACATAGTTTCCTATGGCCCCGCTATCAATGTATGCCCTTACTGCGTGCATACGCGATGGCTGCCCTGGATCTACGAGGACCATTGGTATGATGAAATGCGAGGTCTGAGTATCCTTCTTCAAGCTCGGCCAGCGGACCTCTACGCTTGTCGGGTGTGGTCGTTTCCCGAGTCTGAATCCATATGGCTTTTATCAGCAGCTCCTACCACCTTCTTGGGTGGTTTTACAGGGCAATCCCATAGAAAATGTCCAGAAGTTCCACAATATAGACACAATTGCATTTGCCATCTCCTTTCTCTTTCCTTCTGGGTTAAGGGTCCTTTAAGCCCTCCGATTTGCATGGGTTCTGAAGCATCTGCTCCTTTGGGGTTAGCGTGGGTTTTGACCAACCCCCGATTCTCAAACTTGGCTCCATCAGCCTTTCTGTTCTGAAGGCTGTGATCTAACTGGACCACTAAGTCTATATATTCAGCGCAGTCTTGAGGTGGGTTCACGACTTGAGCCAAGACATCCTTGAGTTCTCCTCGAAGCCCTTGATGAAATAACGTAATTCGTTTTACCTCAGGCCATCCAGTTTCCACTATTAACCTATTGAAGGTCGTGATGTAGGATAGAAGGTCCTGGTTACCCTGTCGTAGGGGCAAAAGTTCGTTATCCAGGGCCTGTCCTTGGGAGTGACGGGCAAATAGTCTATCCATGCTAGTTTGAAAGCCCTGAAGATCCCGAAGAATTGGGTCATCCTGAGTAACTAGTGGAATCGACCAATCAGCTGCACTGCCGCTGAGATATGACAATACAAAGGCTACCTTGGCTTGATCGTTTGGGAAGGCTCCAGGTCTGCATAAAAAAGTGCAAGCGGCATTTGTTCATAAACACGGCAAACCTTTTGGGATCAACGGCAAAGCGTTTGGGTGGGGCTAATATAATATGTCCTGGTAGGTTTATTTGCACAGGGTTACTCGATAACACAGGAGCTGGATTTTCCCCGGAACCAGGTAGGGGTGCTTGTCCCGCCTGGCTTTGCAATAGTTGCCTAGCAAGATCATCAGTTCGCTCCTTTGACAAAATCAGTTCTCTCCTAAGAGCATTAGTTTCTTGACGGGCGGAATGCACTTCAGCCCTCAGTTCCCCTAGTAATTGGGCCAATTGGTCAGACTCTGAGGTATCCATAACGCTCGGGTGGGTATTTGTGGGTAGGCTTCGGGTTCTGTTATGCTCACCTGGCTCCCACAGAGGCGTCGATCTGGACTGGACTGCTGCGGTCTCCACCAATGTGACGCGTAGGGCCGAGATGACAGACTGGACTGGCCCACCTAGCTTCGTTTGCTTGGCCCGTAGGAATATTCTTCTGCAAGTGGAGAAAGGGAATTAACCACCCGTGGAGTTGAGCGTAAATCCCCCCACCCCGCTGTTCTCCCCACTGATCACCTTGGATGTTCCCTCTTATAGTCTCATCTGATGATTTGAAAAGATGAGCTCTCCATCCTGCATTGAGCGCAGGGGCCCATAGATAAACAGTTGCTTCACTGGCTCGAAGGAATTGGTGAGTTCCAGGACAATATTGACTCTGATATTCCCGGCAAGACGCTGTAAGTATGTAGTTCTTAAGAGTTCAAATGCCTGACTTTCACTCTTGTCCGATTCCTTGCAGGTTGCAGCTTGACCCTACTGAAGAGTTCGTTCTGGCAACCAGTAATGTTCTGGTAAGGATTTGTATTATCCAACACAGTTAGATAAAATAATGTCCATATGTAACCTGTTGCTTTCTCCCTTACTCAGGCGCTGAGAGAAAGTATGAAGTCTCGGGGAATGATGCCTCCGGCGGTAAAATCAGGTAAGTCTTTTGTGGTGAGGAGGGTTCCCCTTGTTAGTCCCTTGTTTCACCTTGCTGTCCTTTTGTTTCCCCTTAGGGGCCGGGGTTTGGCTAGGATGCAGTGGAAGCTGCGCCGACCTGTGAAGAAGAATAGTAGCCCCGGTGGTAAAATCAGGTAAGTCTATGGGGGGTATTCCTCTGTGTATTCCTTGGCTCACCTTGCTGTTCTTGTCTTCTCCTTAGGTGCCGGAGTGCAGCGGTAACATGCAGGAGGATGCGGTGAAATGTGAAGATGTTGCGAAGGCCGGTGAGTTCAGCGCGACGCTGCAGCAGGCGAGGCGACGCGCATAAAATAACTTCTTTCTTCCAGCTCGAAGGCGCGATGGATCAGGAATTCAGGTAAGGATCAAAGGTATTGCTCTTGTTCTAACCTTTTCTCCTTCTTTCTCCCTTTTTCTATAGAGCTCCAAACTGGAGGCGGGCGTGGCAGAAGACTGGATGCAGACTTGCAGGCATGGTGAGCGTTACGCTGCTGGATGCAGAATAACGCGAAGCGTGTGCTGCTCTTCGGGCGTGGTTTAAATAGCCTCCAAAGTAGTCCCAGGTAAGTATTCCTCCCCAGCCCCACCCGAGTAAAAAAATAGTCCCTAGGTAAAATAGTCCCTTCCAAGCCTCGTTTGGCTTGGAGCTCTTGCAGCATGGTCTGCATCAGGTAAATTTGCAGCATGGTCTGCATCAGGTAAGTTTTAATCTATGAGCCTGGCGCCTATGGCACCAGGACTGACTCTCCATATGAGCCTGGTGCAATAGGCGCCAGGACTGCATCCAAATAGCCCCTAGCGGGGGTTGTTGGGCTTGCTTGGGGTAACTTGATGCCTGCTTCCGGGGTTGCTGGACTTGGTCTGGGTCCCTGGGGGTAGGCATCATGACATCTTTGTGGCTCTGCTAAACTGTTGCCACAGCAGTCTCTGCATGTTTTATGGACCACACGGTTCACCTTGGAGGGATCACGCCACCGCTAGAATCTTCCTGCTTCTGCAGCAAATCGGATTCCTTCCGGCTCACATAGTTCCTCTGGGCCTCTTTCTTAGAGACCGACTGTCTCTGGCTACTTTGATCAGCCTGGGTTTGACATTCCCGGGTCCTGCAGAATAGAATCCAGCTTCCCTCGTTGCACTTCCTGCTCCCGAACGTCTCTTGTCCTTTCTCTGTTATTGCTTTATGCGGCCCATAGTAACGTCAAAATTGGTTTTGCAAGCCTCTGACGTTATCTTGATGCCTCGTAGTGACCATCTCATCCCAGTTCTTGAATAACCCATTCTACACTTGTTCTGTATGTTTCGTTGGTTCTTCTTCGTCTCAGTCCTATCTGACTTTATAGATGCAATAGTATCTATTAATAGACTTCACAATAAAATACAGTAGTAGTTTCAGATTGGGAGGAGGAATGAGTGGTTTCAGGATGAGAGGAGGGATGAGTCAATATATGCCTGGCTTCTGGAGACAAGGCTTTAATGAGCTCTTTCACGAGACAGCAGGACTGAATGAGATTTCGAGGTAGGATGTGGCACCCGGTTTGGCACCAAAAGGTCCTCTCATTTGTTGCAGGGGTGCTTACATGCCACAAGTGTGTCACGGGCCGCTCGTGGTGCAGGTGTTTTGTAACCTGTTTCCTGATGGCGTTAGCCTGACTGCATTAAACTTTCGTACAGGTTCTTCCGACTATTTCCCATTCTTTACCCATTGCAGTTGGATTTCCTGCAAAAATAATAAAGAGACAGGTATTATTAATCAAAGTCGAGTTTCCTTAAAAGGGGCATTCTCATAAGATTTTATTAATGTTTGAGTCCAATTTCAGATAATAGATTGTTTCCTTGTCAAAAATATTTTCTTACCTGTCGAAGTTTTGATTATAACTCACCAGACCCAGTTCGGTGGTTACTCCCTATCGTTTAGTAACAGTAATGCGCCATCTTGAATACAGAGACGTAGCAAAGCAAAGGGGCCAGACCGTTTATCAATAGTGTGCTTGTAAAGGGGGATGGAGCTAGAGTAACTGCATACAAAAGAAAGCCCAAATCAGGGGAAAGATGCATGAGAAAATGTGTGCTCCATATATTGAAACCACTTAACTGCGGGAGTTGGCCGAGCCTACAATCATTTCTTAGGGCCTCATTACACGGATGGCGGTAAGGATTTACCGGTACCGGTATTTTACCGATACCGGTAAATCCTTACCACCTTACTACGAGGTCCCTTTGCGGGTTGGGGAATTTGACGCCTGCTTTTTGCAGGCGTTAAAAACCAACCCGCAAAGGGACCCAGGGAGCTAATTACGGTACCGCAATTTGCGGTACCGTAATTAGCGCCTTCCCCATTCCCATTATGCCCTATGGGGCAAAAATGGGAATGGGGAAGGGCAATGGTGGAAGGGGGAATTACCGCCCCGCCGACCTTGGAATGAGGTGGTAATTCCCCTTTCCACCAAGGCGGTGCCGGTATTTTACCGGCATGAACCATGGCGCTAATAGCGCCATGGTTCTCCGCCATCCATGTAATGAGGCCCTTAATGAACATACGCGTCCTTAACACCCTGAACAGTGCCACAAAACTCAACACTCTATCCACAAAAACAAAATGACGGCAACACTTTACAATGCCATCCATCGTCCATTATTCTTATAGCCATGCCGGTTTGGTTGAAAGCTGCATTATTGTTGCTTTGAAATGAACACCTACACCCCACTATAACACTGCTTTGATCATTAGACAGACATCTGGGGTTGTGTGAGCTGGGCTAGAAGCTTTCACTTTACCGAAGTCATCTAGTGGGTGGATGAAAATATTTCTTCATCTTGAATTTGGACGAGCCCACGCTCAAATTCCTGCTTCTTCGCCTTTAGGTCGACCTTTAGAAAGTATCCCCTTCAACAGCAGTCATGGTGAGATGCTGACAAGTACCTGAGATGGGTCTATCGAATGTTCATCCCTTTCTAATGCCTTCCATTGGGATTGTAAACAATCCTCTACTGATTAATTAACCAATCAGCTGCATGTTTCATGCAGCTATAGATGTTTGTGGCGTAGGCATCACCTTCTTTTAGAGGGTATAGGTATAAAAAGACCACCACAAGAAACAGTGCGTTATCATCATCTTCTGTCTCTCTTTGGAATCAAGGCAATGAACAGTCTCTGCATGGAGCAAAGGAGTGTCCATGCAGAGATGCAATCTTTTCAGCTTAATTGCATACCCATAATGCATTTCTGTGTGGCTATGATCTGCAGAGGAACTTCCAGTGGTTGCTGCAAGGTGGCGCTGTGTCACTGTGTCGTATTCGCTGAACTGGCCTATTCTACTCTTTCTTTGGAAGACACACCGGCGATCTGAGACGAACTCCAGATTTGTTTGTCTTTCCAGTAAAACAAAGAAAGGTTGGTTTTGGATGCTGGCTTATGGGGGAACATCTGCTCTGCAATCATATTTTCAGGACATCTGTTGATGTTAGACAGAAAAGGAGTTGGGGGAATTTGGTAGTGGTGGAAATGTCACTGCCATGTTATTTTCTGCTCGCTTGTTTCTTTTTTCCTTCTATAACATGACATTTTAACTATTTTAACAGTTTAACTCTTAGTACTGGCATCATTGTAAGAGTCCCATTACTGCTATTTTTGAAATGGCACTATGGTGCCCTTCTGTTGTGTTCCTGACTAATAAAAATCAGAACAAATACACACATTAAAGAGGAGAGTTCACGACAAGTAATCCTTCATCCTTGAATGGAATCGCTAATAGGGGTGGGGAAGAGTTCCAGAGGGAGGAGTTTTAATGATGGAAAGATATAATTCCTAACATGTTTGATCTTCCATGGAGGGACATCAGCCAGAGTTTGGAAGATGACCCGAGGCATCGGTTGACTTTATGGATGGGCGACTGGGGCCAGGACTCATATCAGTATCAATGCGATTCGAATAACACTACTGCCATTGAATTGGGTACACGCAGGCACATCACTTCACCAAAATGCCAGAGGTAGTGGAAGTGACATCAGATGACTCTTCACCTTTGATGACATCACAGGAAGTGATGTCATTTGACCCCACTCCAATGTGCCATCATAGGAAGTGATGGAACACGATCTTTAACCCCCTGACAATACAGGAAATGGCATCACATAGCATTGTTTCTAAATACACTACGAACAATATGTTTAAAATATCACTGCTGTAGAGGAGCAGATGGACAAGTCATCCCTAGCTCCCCCGCCCCCTGACCTCGATCATATTCGAACAGCAGGAGAAGGGCCCTACGTGGGACACTAGCTATTGTCCCAATACTGCATCGAGTGTATGAGAGAAGATATGCGCTCAGACAACCGTATCAAATGTGCCCCCGCACTGAAAGGGTGGAATGATGTCTGCACACGCCATTGGACATGGAAGAGCTGTAAGTGAAATCCGACGAGAGCAGGTGCTGCCATGAGGGAAAGATACAAAGACGCACTGAAACAATATGCAAATACTTAAAAGATAAAGATGTAACTGGAGTGATAAGAGAAACATGCAATCGAAGATGAAGAAATCATATGCACCAACAAAGTAAGTGAGGAGAGATAAAGTGAATGTGCATATGCAGAAACGCAAGGAAGCTGAGGCATACAGAAGGCTACTGCAGAAGAAAACATAATGTGGCTAAGGCCGCCATGAGAAAAAGATGGACGCCAGACTTGTGTTGAAACCAATCAAGCTACCTCGGAGACAGACCAGGACTGCAGAGTCAGGAGAGGCTGAAAAACAGCTTTGTGTGAAAAACAAAAAAGCAGTCCATTGGCCTGGGATCAAGGATGCCACATTAAGGAATAATGGCAAGGCACAAAGGGAGCCAGGAGCATGAGCCATGTACGAAATACATATTTATATTAGAATAAGCAAAGAAGGAAACATTTGCAAGAGCCAAGTACTGGACAATCAAAGATGCAAAAAGCTTATGCAAGGTGCAGTGAGCAAGACTTCAGAGGCCAAAAGGAGTAATGACACCCATATTAATTAAATCAAATAGCAGTGAATAAAAGGACAAAATGTACACAATTGTGTCCATCACACTCAGAAGTTGAAAACAAGGGCTATTCATTAAGCTGCATACGAAGATAATGGTGTACCTACGCTCCCTTGAAAGTCCCAGAGCAGCAAACAGGCTGCAAGGTCAACTATAAAGAAGAAGCCTTCGCTTGGGGCCTGATTGATGAGAGATGATGGACTAATTGGGAAAGTGTGTAGCAATATGACATTGCTCGCTGCACCTGAGTTTTGTTTTGCTTAAGTGCTGCTAAAGAGCTGAAAGTCCAAGGTTGGGAGAGAATGACAACCAATCAGAGGGTCTATGTAGCAACATGCTATACAATGTTGCACTGGCCTACCCGCTGTTATTCTGCTATAATCTGTATTATACATATTTAGAGGTGGTCCAAGGCATGCCTATTAGATAATGGGCATCCAGTGATATTACTAATACTTATATGATATAATTAGGCATATATGTTCCCGTAACCAATCCCTCCCTTCAATAGGTTTTATAGTTTGCCAGGTAGGATGACGTCATAGCTGACATACATTGAGGTATAAAATCTTTGTGTCATCAAAATTGAAGTGTGAGCGCATGGAGTACAGTTTGTTGTTCACCAGATTGCCCTACTTTATTTAAGCTGACAATAAAGTAGTACTTTGCTTTATTCTTTGAATCTGTCCGGTTATTTGGGTCTGAGATCATAATTGGTAATTCCATCCAGCACATGAGATGCTTCAAGGTGCTAGAGCACATTTTGGTAGCATAGCGGATGGTTCTGGTACAGTCGACCTGGGCCTAGATCTAGTCTCTTGGACGATCGACTATTTTTGCCATTAGCCAGAAGATCGTGGAGCTTCCGGTGGAGAGCGGTGCACAATACACACATGTGAAAAGTATGGGTAGGCAGGTGACTCTTTGAAGAAATTCCTGTCCAGCCTCCGCAGGCACCCTGTGAACTGAAGGCAAACTGGTCGATTGGGGAAGAGTCGATGCCGAGGGACTCAAGCTGAGCCACGCATGTAAGTAGAGCAGCGAAAGTGGCAAATATAGGTAGAGGGACTGTACTATAAATGTATGCATATACGTGGCAGGATTGTTGGGGATTAGAAAGAAAAGGAATAGATACCTTGTTTCCCGGTTCCAAGAGGTGCAGAAGGATACGCACTCAAATAGACTACATGTAGGGGTATTAAAGATTCCTGAGGCAAGACCAAAAAGAAGAGTGTGTATCAAACTCCAGAATGGGGTAAAACGAGAGATGAGATACATTTACTAGAGATAGTAAAGCAAGACGTACACCAAAAATTTAAAGTGCAGGGCGGAGTGCAGCTGAGTTTCCGGTGTGCCGAACATTCTGCAATATTTCTGTGGAGTTCCGTTGAGTATTTGTGCTGGTAATATTAAAAGGACCCGGATTGCAGCTAATATTGAAGAGACTGCCATGGACGAACGTAGCAAAGTGGAAAACAGGAAAACAGGAACAAAGTCTGTTTTCACAGGCAGTTGCCTGG
This sequence comes from Ambystoma mexicanum, assembly GCF_040938575.1. Classification (NCBI taxonomy): domain Eukaryota; kingdom Metazoa; phylum Chordata; class Amphibia; order Caudata; family Ambystomatidae; genus Ambystoma; species Ambystoma mexicanum. The sequence continues at coordinate 158,010,601 of NC_090931.1, forward strand.
CCTGGAACACTCTGCCTTCTGCTATCGCCCGCTAGCAGTCATAAACCGGCTGCTTAGCGAAGCGTAGCGGAGTGCAGCTGAGCGTCCGGTGTCAGGCGTTGGCGGAGGAAGGAGAAGGCCATGATCTTACAACTGGGAAGTGAATACAGTGACATGGAATCTAATTCAGGGCCAATTTTAGAGACTTTGGAACTTCCAACTAAACCCCTCTTAAATTCGACAGTGACCCATGCGTCTCGTATGAGCGAGTTCTTTAACGATCTAAATTTGGAAGAAAATTACTTTATTCTAAAAGAGACAGACATGCTTTCCTCAAATGAAAATATCTATTTGGATTCTAACCCTGACAAGACTTTCTGCCCGTTCACCATAAAAGTTAATATTGGGCCGCATACTGGTTCTCCCATTCACATGCTGCTAAAACAACTTAAAGAAAAAGAAAAGAGTGGTCTGCACGATCAAACATCAGGAAATGTTGCCAAAGAAAAAGACTGGCATTATCTAACTCAAAATAACAAAAGAGTCATAGAACCACCGACGGACAAAGGCGAATTAGACCAATTAAACATTGAGAAAAAACAAATTGACCTACAAGTTATTACAGCCGAGGATAACTGACAACTTAAGGAAATAGACACTAACAAAGTGATTGATGGGCTTCTAAAGGGGCGATTGGAAGAACCAGATGCACCCAGTAACCCAAATATAGAGGAAGACGAAAAGTTTCCCGTCTTTGATGACAATGAAGAAGTTATCTCAAAAGAAACAGTTGATAGGGCGACCAGTCCGACAGAAAGATACATATTGAAAAGCTGGCCCCAAACAAAAGATCCATTATTCATGAATCATGACTTAACCTTATGGAAACAACAAATCACGAACAGAGGAAGGCTTCACAGTAAACTGGACAGACAACATCTACTATATCAAGGGAGTGAAAAAAAATAGTTGTAAACCATGCAGATTGTCCATGACTGAAGTCCCTGGTGCGATTAACGCTTTCTTCAAACTAAAAACCACTGGAAATGTACAGAGTAGATTTGTGTTCACATCTCAAAACCGGAATCAAAATCAAATGTGATCAGAGGGTAAAACATCTGATGCATTTCTACTTGAAACCTCCATGATGATGGAAACAAAAACACGAGAAGGTGGATTCAGCAACGCAATCCTTAGGCAGTATGGACTCCCCCTCTCAAGAAAGTGAGCAAAAATTGGGTCAAAAAGCTGATCAAGCCTTTCAAACACTAATAGCTGAAGATTTGCGGGTAATTAGCCCATCTTTACTGATCGATGCACCAGCCTTGAGGGCTTCTGAGAATAATCTGGACGCTACAACACAAGACAAGCCACGTGAAATCGCCGAACACGATCATTTTTTACTAGTATCCACAATGTCGGCTATTCTAGCTCCATTTATGAAGTTACATGAAGATGCTACAGGGACACTAAAGGTCCACACGACTCTTTTAGCAATGAACTTCATGGAAGGCTTTATTAACGCTCTTCAAAATAACATGGACAATACTGAACAGAGGATTTCACAATTACTTCACACAATTTTGGAGACAATTATGAAGGAAAAGAGAGACATATGGAAGCAACTGAGAAGAGAAGGCCCAATGGGGCCTGGGGACCATTTTGGGGTATCCCCTAAAAAAACACCAGACAAAAATGTTGCGACCGATACATTAAGAGAGAAAATCCAACAATCTGAGAGAATAAACAAAGAAGACTATATGAACAGTAAAAGTGAAGCTCTGACTAAATCAATGACATCCCCTACACAAGAGAAATCTGGAATCAAAAATTCTACTGGAACAATGACATCCGCGGGGGAGGAAGTTACAAGCGATCAGAGTGAATCAAACAGATCGCTTAACGATGTAATCTTATCAACTCAGGATGACCCACTAAAAACAAAGAGGAAAAACCAAAAAGAACGATTACACACGGGTGAAGTGACGAATGATACTCCTCTAAATCAATCTAGGGAAAAAAGGATGGAACAAAGAATTTGAAAGATAACAACAAAAAAAGGATGAGCTTGAGAAATAGTAAAAAAGAATCTGGAAGCAAGGACAATCAATCCATCAATCCCCTGCGTAAGTCAAATGGCTCAATAATGGTTACTTAACAAATAAACACCATCGGACATGAGTCTCAAACGCTTGTACCATCTCAAACTGAAGAGATCAGTATCACGAAAATGTATGAAATATTCCCTAAAACAGCAATGACACAAACAAGAAAACAACAAGACCCAGTAAATGTAGGAAAAGGGCAAAATAAGATCTTGTTAAAGATACTACCTTCAAAAGTGCAAAGAGAGAAAAAATCTAAAAATCAACCCCCGCAGACTGTTAAAAAATTAAACAGAAATCTAACATTTATCAAAAGTTTAACACTGCGGAGGGAATCTAAATTGCACACTACAATCCCCCTAGCTGAGAGTAATGGCAAAGCGGCTCCCCAACAAAACAAATCTCTTGAAATGAAAGAAATGAACGTTTTGGATTCATCTATTAAAAATTTGATAGATATGTCTCCTTACACAATATCGGAAGAAGAAAGGACAAATAGGTAAGAAAATACAACATTAGAAGACTCAACTGATAGTGAAAGTGAAGAAATGGAAATGACAGAACAAATCTGCAACAGAAAATTGTGCACAAATTCAAAAACAAAAAAAACAAGAAATTGTTGCTCAATAAATCTAAACCAACTTGCAAAATTTCCAAAAACAGAAAAGGACCATCTGAAGAATTAAAGAGTAGCGCAAAAAAAAAAAACATAGGAAGTAACAAACTAAACCGGGAGTCGGATGACAGAGACAAAATACAGAAAACAGAAGTAGACCTGAGAGGCCCACCTCAAAAATATGTAGGAGTTGAACCAAAAGAGAATGCTGACAATAAACTCTGCAAGAAAATGGGTAATCCAGGATCAGCAGCAAAGTTATTGGTGTCTCCAAAAATCATGCTTGGCCAAACAGAAGAGGGAAAAGGACTCTTTTTGGAAATAATTTTACAAATAAATGATGTTCTGATCTTAAACCACAATTTACGTGGTGAGATTGTTCCATCAAGTGCCAGCTTTGAGATTAATCACATCAAAATACTTCACCCTAATAGAATTTCCAGATGAGCAACACACAGATCGTGTTCGTATTCATACTGTGTCAAGTTTAGTGAACCAACTTTTATTGATGCAAGCACAACATTGAAACAAATGGGCTCAACATAAATGTAAAAATCATATAATTACCGGTCGAAATGGAAAAAGACCCCTTAAAGCAGCAACAGAAGCAGCAATTTCAAGAGGATTATGAAAATCATAAATCATCAATGCAACAGAATCAAAATAAGCATACACGTGATGAGGAACAGGCCAAATGGAAGTGGTTGGCAAACTTTGTAGCAGAAAGGATGCAAACACAGTAATGGCCAAAGAACTTCCAAAAAAAAGAATGGTCCCTTACAACATGGAACACTAGAGGCGTTAGTCATTTGATGATGAAAAACGAGTTTGGAAAACAAGGCTCTGAAATCATATGCCTACAGGAAACCTGGTTAAGGGACATTGCATTGATGGATGTTTTGATAAACCCTGCCTTGAAAGTCACCACACGAAGATCTATGGGCAGATTAATTACCGCAGTTAGAAATGATTTGAATTGGAATATCCTGTATTGCGAAAATCCGACATCATATATGCAAATGGTGGCACTCGAACTTCCTACACTATCCAATGCTTAGAAAAAGCAGATTTTATTAGTAATCAATATATATTGGAACCCAGTGATTGCCCAGAACAAAACGCTCCTGTCAGAAGTTCTCCACCTAATAGACGAACAGAAAGAAAAATGGATCGATCTGTTTATGATAATTGCAGGGGACTTGAACTGCACCTGCATTGATAAAAATAATAATGAATTTGTAGACCATTTGCTGAGACCAACAGAAAAACAAAACCGGGATGTGGCATGGCATCTTGCTTTGCAATCAAGAGACTGTATAATCCTCAACGGGATAACAAAAGGAGACATTCCGGGGAAACATACGTGGCACGGAAAAGAATCTGCAGACATTTTTGACTATATCACAATTTCATCAAACCTGTCCAACTTTATACAAAAACTAGAAGTTATTGCCACAGAGTCCAGTGATCACAGCCCAGTTAAAGTATCCTGCTGTAACATGCTAACGTATGAGCAACAGCTATATAGATACCCGGTGTCAATAAACCCGGGGAGAAACAGATTGAGAATCCAAACAGAACAAAATCCAATTCTGAATGAAAAACTAAAGTTCACAATTACACAATTACACCAAAATGATCCATCGCAAACCATAGATTATGTGCCATTATTGACAATGTTTCAGACATTTTCAAAAAAAGAAATCACTAAACCGATAATATTACATTGTCATGTCTATGATAGAGCAATTGTGAAAAAGAAAAAAAGCACTAAGGGCTATCATCAAACAACTGGAAAATATTCCCTTAGATACTAAAAAAATTGGAAATTTGATAAATCAAACAGAAACACCATAACTGGCTATGAATGCACAAAAAAACAATGTCAAATCAAGACTCAGAACCATTTTCTTACAAACCATGGGAAAAGGACCACTGCAGGTATCTGGGCGTTGATTAACAAAATGGAGGCCCCTCATAACTACCTCACTGCCATCCCGATTTCAGAAACTCAGTGGCGTATTTATTATAACCAACTGCAAGACTCAAAGGTCTCTGTAGCAACAAAGGCACATTAGGGCAAAGATGGCAACAATCTTATAGATATTGAGATAACTACAATAGAAAGTCTAAAAGAGGAAGTTGGTACTCCTGGTGCGATCCTCAGAGAAAATATAGTAGTCAAAATTGTAAATATTTCAATTTATTCCATGTATTAGTTCCATACATTAATCATCAATTTATTCCATGTATTTGTTCCATACATTAATCATCAATTTATTCCATGTATTTGTTCCATACATTAATCATCCTTCTGATTCTGGTTAATTTTCCATTCCACGTATTAGTTTCATACATTGCTCATCCTTCTGACTTTGGTTAATCTCCTGTTAATCTCCCAACATGTGTTTTCCCATAGCTTTAGCCATGGTTCTTCAGGAGAGATTTCCTTATCGATATTTTCTTCCTTCCATAATTTGGTTTAAATTCCTTGGTTGTTTGTGTTATCCTTTATTTTCCGAAAAGTTCAGATTATCAATCAGAAATCTTTTGTTTTAGGTTAGTGCAGATCCAACAATAAGGTACTATTGCCTTGTTTGCTCCATGATGCTGGATGGACAATAGAAAGTCTCAACAGAAAATTAAATAACTCAAGAGCCCCGGGCCAAGACAGGTTGACGAATGAGGTATTAAAAAACTATCCAGAGTAATGGGCAGAATTTTTACACCACCTGTTCAAATACATTTTAACAGCAGGAAGTGTACCAAAATCCTGGAAAGAGAGTGTTGTAGTCCCAATCTTTAAAAAAAGCCTAATAACAAACCCAGAAAATTATAGGCGGATAGCCTTATTGGATGTTGCTGGTAATATCTATGCCTCAATATTGCTTAAAACCCTAATAAATTGGAGTGAATCAACAGGACACAGAGACCCATGGCAATCAGGATTTATCAAGGGGAGGGGAGCCTCCCTAAATTTCTTAATACTGAACTTACTGAAAGCAAGAGCAGCAAGAAACAAAGAACTGACATTCTACATTGCCTTTATAGACGTATCAAAGGCCTTTGACATGGTAAAAGATCTGCCCTATGGACGAAACTAAGAAATTGGAATTGCCCAGAAGTGGTGATCGAACATCTGATAGACCTACATAAAGACACCTCAATCAAGATAAGGTTGGACAAGGCAGGCCACTTGACAAAAAAAGTAGCTATGAACATCGGGCTAAAGCAAGCGCCTGAATTGTACAACCTTTTCACGTCAAATGTGGATGAAGCATTTGGCTCTATATGAACTTTCCCTCCAAAGATTGCCGGAAAATCGGTTGGGAGGATGATATACGCGGAAGACATAGTCCTGATTGATCAGATACCAATAGGGCTTCAACACCAACTAAAGGCTCTTCAGGACTTTGTGGATACCAATAGTTTACCCATTAACCCACAGAAATCAAGAATGGTCAGACTGGGCGATGTTGGTAGAAGGAAAGACACAAAAAAATGTGGTTGGTTCTTAAAGGAGAAGAAAATCTAGAGGTGAACTCCTTTAACTATCTAGGTGTCTGTGTGAATAACACCACAAGTGAAGCTCCAAGGATAGCTGATCTCAGGAATAAGGTCAAAAACTTGACCAGTCAAGCAAAAATCCTATTAAGAAGATTCTTGTCATATAAACGTGGATATGCTTGTAATCAACTGATAAGTGAGAATTTAAACCCAGTACCCTGGATCAAATGAAGCAGCAGTTATTGAGAGGTCTCCCCGAAACCCCTGTATCCCCTGCCCTATCTAAAAGGTACAAAGAGGAACAGGGGCCGCAGGGAAACCCTCTGGGGTAAAAAAAACCTGGACACTGGATTTGAATGCAAGGTCTTCTGGATTTCAGCAGACAGGAAACGTTCTGAAGTCACTGGAGTTACCCCTGCGCCTTGAAGGATGGTGTCCGGGATAGCCTTTAAGTCACTGGGTCACTGAATAGTATGGAGACAGTAGATTAGTGTAAAGAAACTGATTAGAGGATGGATAGAAGGAGCTGGGAGGGTCTAATCCTAACCTGCACTGATGCTAGTGTCTGCTTTAATGTGGTCTGTAGGGATTAGCGGCTGTAGCATGTTCAGGAGGGCAGGAATATGCTGCAGGTGGGAAAGGAGGAACAGTTAGTACGAGAAGTACTTGGGGGGCAGGGGCTAGCCGATAGTGCGGGTAAACGCTTAACGATTTGCGAAGGTGGTGGTCTCTGTAGGAAGCCCGAAAGGCAGAAGGGAATAAAAAGTGGATGTCTGCAATGTCTGTTTGATCTCTTCGTGTAACGGAGGTGAGATTCCTAGTAGGACAGAACGAACGGTAAGTAACTAGGATAACAGCGTAGAGAGCCGGGGAGAAAAGGGGGAAACAGTACAGAAATTCCTAGAAAGTCTAGGCACGTACTTTGAAGTGTCAGATGCTGCAGTAGCGACGCACTGTTCCACAGCTCGCTACTGCTGATAAGCTGGGAGCGGTGAACGCCGTCAGAGTTCCTCTCCAACAGCTAGCATGCATATCGTACCAGCAAAGGGAGGTAAAACGGCAGCCATCTTGGGAGGGAAACCTGGAAGTGAATAAATGCAGTACACCCTCCTATAGCGCAAACAAGACCAGCGCCTGTATGGGGTCATAACAATTCTGTAGATTCACCTTGAGGCCTTTGGTGGTATTCTACAGATCAAAGGTCGTGCCAATCCTGACTTACGGAGCAGAAATGTCATTTATGTTGTCAGCTAAAATATGGGCAATATTGGAAGGAGTATTTTGGAGAACAGTTTTACCATTGCCGAAATCATTCCCTATCCAAATACTCAGAAAAGAGCTGGCACTAACATCTTTAAGAGCAATAGCGGACTGGAAAGTAATCTTGTTTGACATTCCTGGGTCCTGCAGAATAGAATCCAGCTTCCCTCGTTGCACTTCCTGCTCCCGAACGTCTCTTGTCCTTTCTCTGTTATTGCTTTATGCGGCCCATAGTAACGTCAAAATTCGTTTTGCAAGCCTCTGACGTTATCTTGATGCCTCGTAGTGACCATCTCATCCCAGTTCTTGAATAACCCATTCTACACTTGTTCTGTATGTTTCGTTGGTTCTTCTTCGTCTCAGTCCTATCTGACTTTATAGATGCAATAGTAGAGACTTCACAATAAAATACAGTAGTAGTTTCAGATTGGGAGGAGGAATGAGTGGTTTCAGGATGAGAGGAGGGATGAGTCAATATATGCCTGGCTTCTGGAGACAAGGGTTTAATGATCTCTTTCGCGAGACAGCAGGACTAAATAAGATTTCGAGGTAGGATGTGGCACCCGGTTTGGCACCAAAAGGTCCTCTCATTTGTTGCAGGGGTGCTTACATGCCACAAGTGTGTCACGGGCCGCTCGTGGTGCAGCTGTTTTGTAACCTGTTTCCTGATGGCGTTAGCCTGACTGCATTAAACTTTCGTATAGGTTCTTCCGACTATTTCCCATTCTTTACCCATTGCAGTTGCATTTCCTGCAAAAATAATAAAGAGACAGGTATTATTAATCAAAGTCGAGTTTCCTTAAAAGGGGCATACTCATAAGATTTTATTAATGTTTGAGTCCAATTTCAGATAATAGATTGTTTCCTTGTCAAAAATATTTTCTTACCTGTCGAAGTTTTGATTATAACTCACCAGACCCAGTTCGGTGGTTACTCCCTATCGTTTAGTAACAGTAATGCGCCATCTTGAATACAGAGACGTAGCATTGTAACTATTTTAACAGTTTACCTCTTAGTATTGGCATCATTGTAAGATTCCCTTTACTGCTATTTTTGAAATGGCACTATGGTGCCCTTCTGTTGTGTTCCTGACTAATAAAAATCAGAACAAATACACACATTAAAAAGGAGAGTTCATGACAAGTAATCCTTCATCCTTGAGTCGAATCGCTAATAGGGGTGGGGAAGAGTTCCAGAGGGAGGAGTTTTAATGATGGAAAGATATAATTCCTAACATGTTTGATCTTCCATGGAGGGACATCAGCCAGAGTTTGGAAGATGACCCGAGGCATCGGTTGACTTTATGGATGGGCGACTGGGGCCAGGACTCATATCAGTATCAATGCGATTCGAATAACACTACTGCCATTGAATTGGGTACACGCAGGCACATCACTTCACCAAAATGCCAGAGGTAGTGGAAGTGACAACAGATGACGCTTCACCTTTGATGACATCACAGGAAGTGATGTCATTTGACCCCACTCCAATGTGCCATCATAGGAAGTGATGGAACACGATCTTTAACCCCCTGACAATACAGGAAATGGGATCACATAGCATTTTTTCTAAATACACTACGAACAATATGTTTAAAATATCACTGCTGTAGAGGAGCAGATGGACAAGTCATCCCTAGCTCCCCCGCCCCCTGACCTCGATCATATTCGGACAGCAGGAGAAGGGCCCTACGTGGGACACTAGCTATTGTCTCAATACTGCATCGAGTGTATGAGAGAAGATATGCGCTCAGACAACCGTATCAAATGTGCCCCCGCACTGAAAGGGTGGAATGATGTCTGCACACGCCATTGGACATGGAAGAGCTGTAAGTGAAATCCGACGAGAGCAGGTGCTGCCAGGAGGGAAAGATACAAAGACGCACTGAAACAATATGCAAATACTTAAAAGATAAAGATGTAACTGGAGTGATAAGAGAAACATGTAATCGAAGATGAAGAAATCATATGCACCAACAAAGTAAGTGAGGAGAGATAAAGTGAATGTGCATATGCAGAAACGCAAGGAAGCTGAGGCATACAGAAGGCTACTGCAGAAGAAAACATAATGTGGCTAAGGCCGCCATGAGAAAAAGATGGACGCCAGACTTGTGTTGAAACCAATCAAGCTACCTCGGAGACAGACCAGGGCTGCAGAGTCAGGAGAGGCTGAAAAACAGCTTTGTGTGAAAAACAAAAAAACAGTCTATTGGCCTGGGATCAAGGATGCCACATTAAGGAATAATGGCAAGGCACAAAGGGAGCCACGAGCATGAGCCATGTACGAAAGACATATTTATATTAGAATAAGCAAAGAAGGAAACATTTGCAAGAGCCAAGTACTGGACAATCAAAGATGCAAAAAGCTTATGCAAGGTGCAGTGAGCAAGTCTTCAGAGGCCAAAAGGAGTAATGACACCCATATTAATTAAATCAAATAGCAGTGAATAAAAGGACAAAATGTACACAATTGTGTCCATCACACTCAGAAGTTGAAAACAAGGGCTATTCATTAAGCTGCATACGAAGATAATGGTGTACCTACGCTCCCTTGAAAGTCCCAGAACAGCAAACAGGCTGCAAGGTCAACTATAAAGAAGAAGCCTTCGCTTGGGGCCTGATTGATGAGAGATGATGGACTAATTGGGAAAGTGTGTAGCAGTATGACATTGCACGCTGCACCTGAGTTTTGTTTTGCTTAAGTGCTGCTAAAGAGCTGAAAGTCCAAGGTTAGGAGAGAATGACAACCAATCAGAGGGTCTATGTAGCAACATGCTATACAATGTTGCACTGGCCTACCCGCTGATGTTATTCTGCTATAATCTGTATTATACATATTTAGAGGTGGTCCAAGGCATGCCTATTAGATAATGGGCATCCAGTGATATTACTAATACTTATATGATATATTTAGGCATATATGTTCCCGTAACCAATCCCTCCCTTCAATAGGTTTTATAGTTTGCCAGGTAGGATGACGTCATAGCTGACATACATTGAGATATAAAATCTTTGTGTCATCAAAATTGAAGTGTGAGCGCATGCAGTACAGTTTGTTGTTCACCAGATTGCCCTACTTTATTTAAGCTGACAATAAAGTAGTACTTTGCTTTATTTTTTGAATCTGTCCGGTTATTTGGGTCTGAGATCATAATTGGTAATTCCATCCAGCACATGAGATGCTTCAAGGTGCTAGAGCACATTTTGGTAGCATAGTGGATGGTTCTGGTACAGTCGACCTGGGCCTAGATCTAGTCTCTTGGACTATCGACTATTTTTGCCATTAGCCAGAAGATCGTGGAGCTTCCGGTGGAAAGCGGTGCACAATACACACATGTGAAAAGTATGGGTAGGCAGGTGACTCTTTGAAGAAATTCCTGTCCAGCCTCCGCAGGCACCCTGTGAACTGAAGGCAAACTGGTCGATTGGGGAAGAGTCGATGCCGAGGGACTCAAGCTGAGCCATGCATGTAAGTAGAGGAGCGAAAGTGGCAAATATAGGTAGAGGGACTGTATTATAAATGTATGCATATAAGTGGCAGGATTGTTGGGGATTAGAAAGAAAAGGAATAGATACCTTGTTTCCTGGTTCCAAGAGGTGCAGAAGGATACGCACTCAAATAGACTCCATGTAGGGGTATTAAGGATTCCTGAGGCAAGAACAAAAAGAAGAGTGTGTATCAAACTCCAGAATGTGGTAAAACGAGAGATGAGATACATTTACTAGAGATATTAAAGCAAGGCGTACACCAAAAATTTAAAGTGCAGGGCGGAGTGCAGCTGAGTGTCCGGTGTGCCGAACATTCTGCAATATTTCTGTGGAGTTCCGTTGAGTATTTGTGCTGGTAATATTAAAAGGACCCGGATTGCAGCTAATATTGAAGAGACTACCATGGACGAACGTAGCAAAGTGGAAAACAGGAAAACAGGAACAAAGTCTGTTTGCACTGGCAGTTGCCTGGCCTGGAACGCTCTGCCTTCTGCTATCGCCTACTAGCAGTCATAAACCTGCTGCTTAGCGAAGCGTAGCGGAGTGCAGCTGAGCGTCCGGTGTCAGGCGTTGGCGGAGGAAGGAGAAGGCCATGATCTTACAACTGGGAAGTGAATACAGTGACATGGAATCTAATTCAGGGCCAATTTTAGAGACTTTGGAACTTCCAACTAAACCCCTCTTAAATTCAACAGTGGCCCATGCGTCTCGCATGAGCGAGTTCTTTAACGATCTAAATTTGGAAGAAAATTGCTTTATTCTAAAAGAGACAGACATGCTTTCCTCAAATGAAAATATCTATTTGGATTCTAACCCTGACAAGACTTTCTGCCCGTTCACCATAAAAGTTAATATTGGGCCGCATACTGGTTCTCCCATTCACATGCTGCTAAAACAACTTAAAGAAAAAGAAAAGAGTGGTCTGCACGATCAAATATCAAGAAATGTTGCCAAAGAAAAAGACTGGCATTATCTAACTCAGAATAACAAAAGAGTCATAGAACCACCGACGGACAAAGGCGAATTAGACCAATTAAACATTGAGAAAAAACAAATTGACCTACAAGTTAGTACAGCCGAGGATAACTGACAACTTAAGGAAATAGACACTAACAAAGTGATTGATGGGCTTCTAAAGGGGCGATTGGAAGAACCAGATGCACCCAGTAACCCAAATATAGAGGAAGACGAAAAGTTTCCCGTCTTTGATGACAATGAAGAAGTTATCTCAAAAGAAACAGTTGATAGGGCGACCAATCCGACAGAAAGATACATATTGAAAAGCTGGCCCCAAACAAAAGATCCATTATTCATAAATCATGACTTAACCTTATGGAAACAACAAATCACAAACAGAGGAAGGGGTCACAGTAAACTGGACAGACAACATCTACTATATCAAGGGAGTGAAAAAAAATAGTTGTAAACCATGCAGATTGTCCATGACTGAAGTCCCTGGTGCAATTAACGCTTTCTTCAAACTAAAACCGACTGGAAATGTACAGAGTAGATTTGTGTTCACATCTCAAAACCGGAATCAAAATCAAATGTGATCAGAGGGTAAAACATCTGATGCACTTCTACTTGAAACCTCCATGATGATGGAAACAAAAACATGAGAAGGTGGATTCAGCAACGCAATCCTTAGGCAGTATGGACTCCCCCTCTCAAGAAAGTGAGCAAAAATTGGGTCAAAAAGCTGATCAAGCCTTTCAAATACTAATCGTTGAAGATTTGCGGGTAATTAGCCCATCTTTACTGATCGATGCACCAGCCTTGAGGGCTTCTGAGAATAATCTGGACTCTACAACACAAGACAAGCCATGTGAAATCGCCGAACACGATCATTTTTTACTAGTATCCACAATGTCGGCTATTCTAGCTCCATTTATGAAGTTACATGAAGATGCTACAGGGACACTAAAGGACCACACGACTCTTTTAGCAATGGTTCATTTGAAAATGAACTTCATGGAAGGCTTTATTAACGCTCTTCAAAATAACATGGACAATACTGAACAGAGGATTTCACAATTACTTCACACAATTTTGGAGACAATTATGAAGGAAAAGAGAGACATATGGAAGCAACTGAGAAGAGAAGGCCCAATGAGGCCTGGGGACCATTTTGGGGTATCCACTAAAAAAACACCAGACAAAAATGTTGCGACCGATACATTAAGAGAGAAAATCCAACAATCTGAGAGAATAAACAAATAAGACTATATGAACAGTAAAAGTGAAGCTCTGACTAAATCAATGACATCCCCTACACAAGAGAAATCTGGAATCAAAAATTCTACTGGAACAATGACATCCGCGGGGGAGGAAGTTACAAGCGATCAGAGTGCATCAAACAGATCGCTTAACGATGTAATCTTATCAACTCAGGATGACCCGCTAAAAACAAAGAGGAAAAACCAAAAAGAACGATTACACACGGGTGAAGTGACGAATGATACTCCTCTAAATCAATCTAGGGAAAAAAGGATGGAACAAAGAATTTGAAAGATAACAACAAAAAAAGGATGAGCTTGAGAAATAGTAAACAAGAATCTGGAAGCAAGGACAATCAATCCATCAATCCCCTGCGTAAATCAAATGGCTCAATAATGGTTACTTAACAAATAAACACCATCGTACATGAGTCTCAAACGCTTGTACCAACTCAAACTAAAGAGATCATCATCACGAAAATGTATGAAATATTCCCTAAAACAGCAATGACACAAACAAGAAAACAACAAGACCCAGTAAATGTAGGAAAAGGGCAAAATAAGATCTTGTTAAAGATACTACCTTCAAAAGTGCAAAGAGAGAAACAATCTAAAAATCAACCCCCGCAGACTGTTAAAAAATTAAATAGAAATCTAACATTTATCAAAAGTTTAACACTGCGGAGGGAATCTAAATTGCACACTACAATCCCCCTAGCTGAGAGTAATGGCAAAGCGGCTCCCCAACAAAACAAATCTCTTGAAATGAAAGAAATGAACGTATTGGATTCATCTATTAAAAATTTGATAGATATGTTTACTTACACAATATCGGAAGAAGAAAGGACAAATAGGTAAGAAAATACAACATTAGAAGACTCAACTGATAGTGAAAGTGAAGAAATGGAAATGACAGAACAAATCTGCAACAGAAAATTGTGCACAAATTCAAAAACAAAAAAAAACAAGAAATTGTTGCTCAATAAATCTAAACCAACTTGCAAAATTTCCAAAAACAGAAAAGGACCATCTGAAGAATTAAAGAGTAGCGCAAAAAAAAACATAGGAAGTAACAAACTAAACCGGGAGTCGGATGACAGAGACAAAATACAGAAAACAGAAGTAGACCTGAGAGGCCCACCTCAAAAATATGTAGGAGTTGAACCAAAAGAGAATGCTGACAATAAACTCTGCAAGAAAATGGGTAATCCAGGATCAGCAGCAAAGTTATTGGTGTCTCCAAAAATCATGCTTGGCCAAACAGAAGAGGGAAAAGGACTCTTTTTGGAAATAATTTTACAAATAAATGATGTTCTGATCTTAAACCACAATTTATGTGGTGAGATTGTTCCATCAAGTGCCAGCTTTGAGATTAATCACATCAAAAGACTTCACCCTAATAGAATTTCCAGATGAGCAACACACAGATCGTGTTCGTATTCATACTGTGTCAAGTTTAGTGAACCAACTTTTATTGATGCAAGCACAACATTGAAACAAATGGGCTCAACATAAATGTAAAAATCATATAATTACCGGTCGAAATGGAAAAAGACCCCTTAAAGCAGCAACAGAAGCAGCAATTTCAAGAGGATTATGAAAACCATAAATCATCAATGCAACAGAATCAAAATAAGCATACACGTGATGAGGAACAGGCCAAATGGAAGTGGTTGGCAAACTTGGTAGCAGAAAGGATGCAAACACAGTAACGGTCAAAGAACTTCCAAAAAAAGAATGGTCCCTTACAACATGGAACACTAGAGGCGTTAGTCATTTGATGATGAAAAACGAGTTTGGAAAACAAGGCTCTGAAATCATATGCCTAAAGGAAACCTGGTTAAGGGACATTGCATTGATGGATGTTTTGATAAACCCTGCCTTGAAAGTCACCACACGAAGATCAATGGGCAGATTAATTACCGCAGTTAGAAATGATTTGAATTGGAATATTCTGTATTGCGAAAATCCGACATCATATATGCAAATGGTGGCACTCGAACTTCCTACACTATCCAATGCTTAGAAAAAGCAGATTTTATTAGTAATCAATATATATTGGAACCCAGTGATTGCCCAGAACAAAACGCTCCTGTCAGAAGTTCTCCACCTAATAGACGAACAGAAAGAAAAATGGATCGATCTGTTTATGATAATTGCAGGGGACTTGAACTGCACCTGCATTGATAAAAATAATAATGAATTTGTAGACCATTTGCTGAGACCAACAGAAAAACAAAACCGGGATGTGGCATGGCATCTTGCTTTGCAATCAAGAGACTGTATAATCCTCAACGGGATAACAAAAGGAGACATTCCGGGGAAACATACGTGGCACGGAAAAGAATCTGCAGACATTTTTGACTATATCACAATTTCATCAAACCTGTCCAACTTTATACAAAAACTAGAAGTTATTGCCACAGAGTCCAGTGATCACAGCCCAGTTAAAGTATCCTGCTGTAACATGCTAACGTATGAGCAACAGCTATATAGATACCCGGTGTCAATAAACCCGGGGAGAAACAGATTGAGAATCCAAACAGAACAAAATCCAATTCTGAATGAAAAACTAAAGTTCACAATTACGCAATTACAACAAAATGATGCATCACAAACCATAGATTATGTGCCATTATTGACAATGTTTCAGACAATTTCAAAAAAAGAAATCACTAAACCGATAATATTACATCGTCATGTCTATGATAGAGCATTTGTCAAAAAGAAAAAAAGCACTAAGGGCTATCATCAAACAACTGGAAAATATTCCCTTAGATACTAAACAATTGGAAATTTGATAAATCAAACAGAAACACCATAACTGGCTATGAATGCACAAAAAAACAATGTCAAATCAAGACTCTGAACCATTTTCTTACAAACCATGGGAAAAGGACCACTGCAGGTATCTGGGCGTTGATTAACAAAATGGAGGCCCCTCATAACTACCTCACTGCCATCCCGATTTCAGAAACTCAGTGGCGTATTTATTATAACCAACTGCAAGACTCAAAGGTCTCTGTAGCAACAAAGGCACATTAGGGCAAAGATGGCAACAATCTTATAGATATTGAGATAAATACAATAGAAAGTCTAAAAGAGGAAGTTGGTACTCCTGGTGCGATCCTCAGAGAAAATATAGTAGTCAAAATTGTAAATATTTCAATTTATTCCATGTATAAGTTCCATACATTAATCATCAATTTATTCCATGTATTTGTTCTATACATTAATCATCCTTCTGATTCTGGTTAATTTTCCATTCCACGTATTAGTTTCATACATTGCTCATCCTTCTGACTTTGGTTAATCTCCTGTTAATCTCCCAACACGTGTTTTCCCATAGCTTTAGCCATGGTTCTTCAGGAGAGATTTCCTTATCGATATTTTCTTCCTTCCATAATTTGGTTTAAATTCCTTGGTTGTTTGTGTTATCCTTTATTTTCGGAAAAGTTCAGATTATCAATCAGAAATCTTTTGTTTTAGGTTAGTGCAGATCCAACAACAAGGTACGATTGCCTTGTTTGCTCCACGATGCTGGATGGACAATAGAAAGTCTCAACAGAAAATTAAATAACTCAAGAGCCCCGGGCCAAGACAGGTTGACGAATGAGGTATTAAAAAACTATCCAGAGTAATGGGCAGAATTTTTACACCACCTGTTCAAATACATTTTAACAGCAGGAAGTGTACCAAAATCCTGGAAAGAGAGTGTTGTAGTCCCAATCTTTAAAAAAAGCCTAATAACAAACCCAGAAAATTATAGGCGGATAGCCTTATTGGATGTTGCTGGTAAGATCTATGCCTCAATATTGCTTAAAACCCTAATAAATTGGAGTGAATCAACAGGATACAGAGACCCATGGCAATCAGGATTTATCAAGGGGAGGGGAGCCTCCCTAAATTTCTTAATACTGAACTTACTGAAAGCAAGAGCAGCAAGAAACAAAGAACTGACATTCGACATTGCCTTTATAGACGTATCAAAGGCCTTTGACATGGTAAAAGATCTGCCCTATGGACGAAACTAAGAAATTGGAATTGCCCAGAAGTGGTGATCGAACATCTGATAGACCTACATAAAGACACCTCAATCAAGATAAGGTTGGACAAGACAGGCCACTTGACAAAAAAAGTAGCTACGAACATCGGGCTAAAGCAAGCGCCTGAATTGTACAACCTTTTCACGTCAGATGTGGATGAAGCATTTGGCTCTATATGAACTTTCCCTCCAAAGATTGCCGGAAAATCGGTTGGGAGGATGATATACGCGGAAGACATAGTCCTGATTGATCAGATACCAATAGGGCTTCAACACCAACTAAAGGCTCTTCAGGACTTTGTGGATACCAATAGTTTAACCATTAACCCACAGAAATCAAGAATGGTCAGACTGGGCGATGTTGGTAGAAGGAAAGACACAAAAAAATGTGGTTGGTTCTTGAAGGAGAAGAAAATCTAGAGGTGAACTCCTTTAACTATCTAGGTGTCTGTGTGAATAACACCACAAGTGAAGCTCCAAGGATAGCTGATCTCAGGAATAAGGTCAAAAACTTGACCAGTCAAGCAAAAATCCTATTAAGAAGATTCTTGTCATATAAACGTGGATATGCTTGTAATCAACTGATAAGTGAGAATTTAAACCCAGTACCCTGGATCAAATGAAGCAGCAGTTATTGAGAGGTCTCCCCAAAACCCCTGTATCCCCTGCCCTATCTAAAAGGTACAAAGAGGAACAGGGGCCGCAGGGAAACCCTCTGGGGTAAAAAAAACCTGGACACTGGATTTGAATGCAAGGTCTTCTGGATTTCAGCAGACAGGAAACGTTCTGAAGTCACTGGAGTTACCCCTGCGCCTCGAAGGATGGTGTCCGGGATAGCCTTTAAGTCACTGGGTCACTGAATAGTATGGAGACAGTAGATTAGTGTAAAGAAACTGATTAGAGGATGGATAGAAGGAGCTGGGAGGGTCTAATCCTAACCTGCACTGATGCTAGTGTCTGCTTTAATGTGGTCTGTAGGGATTAGCGGCTGTAGCATGTTCAGGAGGGCAGGAATATGCTGCAGGTGGGAAAGGAGGAACAGTTAGTACGAGAAGTACTTGGGGGGGAGGGGCTAGCCGATAGTGCGGGTAAACGCTTAGCGATTTGCGAAGGTGGTGGTCTCTGTAGGAAGCCCGAAAGGCAGAAGGGAATAAAAAGTGGATGTCTGCAATGTCTGTTTGATCTCTTCGTGTAACGGAGGTGAGATTCCTAGTAGGACAGAACGAACGGTAAGTAACTAGGATAACAGCGTAGAGAGCTGGGGAGAAAAGGGGGAAACAGTACAGAAATTCCTAGAAAGTCTAGGCACGTACTTTGAAGTGTCAGATGCTGCAGTAGCGACGCACTGTTCCACAGCTCGCTACTGCTGATAAGCTGGGAGCGGTGAACGCCGTCAGAGTTCCTCTCCAACAGCTAGCATGCATATCGTACCAGCAAAGGGAGGTAAAACGGCAGCCATCTTGGGAGGGAAACCTGGAAGTGAATAAATGCAGTACACCCTCCTATAGCGCAAACAAGACCAGCGCCTGTATGGGGTCATAACAATTCTGTCGATTCACCTTGAGGCCTTTGGTGGTATTCTACAGATCAAAGGTCGTGCCAATCCTGACTTACGGAGCAGAAATGTCATTTATGTTGTCAGCTAAAATATGGGCAATATTGGAAGGAGTATTTCGGAAAACAGTTTTACCATTGCCGAAATCATTCCCTATCCAAATACTCAGAAAAGAGCTGGCACTAACATCTTTAAGAGCAATAGCGGACTGGAAAGTAATCTTGTTTTATTGAAAATGCTTGGAAGAGTCATCAACTGGTGGATTCAAAATCTTGAAAAAGGCAATTGAGGACCACTCGGATTGAACACTCACAGAATGGGAAACAATTTGCCACTCTATCTTAGAGGATCTAAATGAATCGGATGACACGCTATTCAAGAAACTGGTCAAAGTTGAAAAATAGATGTTCATGAAAGATTGGATCCAAACACAGGAAGACATCTATAAGTACTGAAGTCATGAAGATTTTTGGTGCCAATCAAGAAAATTGGATCAATTACCGAAATACTTGTCATTATTTCCAAACTGGTTTCTGCGGTTTTACTGCTTAAGATTTCACCTCAATATTTTTCCCTGTAGAGATGATCAGTATCGGAAAAGAATCCTAAAAGAACCTAAATATTGTAGATTGTGCCAAGACATCAATACGTTGGAAACTTTGAAACATTTGACACTTGAATGCACTAATCTTAGAGAAGAAAGACAGCTACATTTGGGTGCTATCTGGCAAGACCATCATTCTAGAGAGTTTTAAACGGCAAGGAATAAAAAAGAATGAATGGGTTCTAATGATCTAGAGTGGTAGAAATCTGACTGTGGTCTTGGATGCCTTTTCTGAGAAAAATTGTGCCAGGGGGTATTGATTTTCTTTTATCATATTTTGTATTTTATGTGAAAATGACTGTATGGTAGCTTTCTTTTCTGATCTTTATTTCTATCTTTGAATTGAAAATCAAATACGAAATAGCTAAAGGTTTTCATTTTTGTAAACCTAAATGCTATTAAAATAAAACAAATTAAAATAAAGTGCACATGTGTATGGGGTTATAAATATGTCAGTATAAAAATGTAATTGTGTCTAGATTAGGAGATATAAAACAATAGTAAAAAATTAAGGTGACCATCAGATTTTTAAATCAAGAGATTGACATCAATCAGGAGGAAAAACTTCAAAGGAAAATAATAAATACATAAAGAAGACATTCGTAAAGTGTCAACAATAAAACAAGGCAGCCAAAATGTATAGAAACTGTAAACAATGGAATACAAAGAACACCACTGCATATGATTTTTTTTTAATTAGTAAAACCTTGTTTTTTGGTAATGGCTGTTGATTGATGGTGCTTGCTCAAATCAATCAGTGTGGTACATTTGATCAGTAAATAAAAGAATAAAAGATCTGATAAGTATTAGCAGTCAAAATCGACTTGTCACCATGGGGGGCACACCCCTTTTATATCTATGCAGAAAACTGCCAAGATATACATACAAATTAAGTCAGTATCACGTGGAGTGGGTGAAGGGCACGACTAATAAAACACTTACACCATGGCACCAAGAAGACTTGTTGTCAAAAACAGTATTGCAACACATGACAACATTCTTGCATGCTACATATAAGGGGAAGAAGTTACAGAAAAGGCTGGCCGTTTTAGAGTTATGGAAGATGTACCAGACTGAGAAAGAAGATCTGCCTGAGAAGGAGTAGATGCTTAATCAGCATAAAGGAGAGGATGTAACCTCTTTGGCTCCTCTTTCCCCATCTGAAAACAAAAGTGCAGATAGTGAACATTTTGGATTGTATCCTTTAAAGGAATTTAAAGCAGCTGCGGGGTATGTTAATCCAACATATGTGCCCCCCACTTACAACAACGAGGGCAATATGGATGAGAACAAAAGTAGAGAACAAAAGTAGAGAATGCAAATATATGTCAACACGTGATGAAAGTAAACAGTGTGATGAGAGAAAGAACAGACAGGACAGACAGCTAGAGAAAGAGGAAGAAGCAAAGTGACAAAGAGAAGTGAAGATCAAGGCTAAGGGAGTGACGATAGTACAAAATGAATGGATGGGAGGACAGATTTTACTCAAAGTAGATAACAAGGACATTGATGGGGTTTGACAAAGAGAAGAACGAGAAGAGCAGGAAAAGAAAGAAAGAGAATAAGAGAAAGCATACGAGGAACAGAAGTAAAAAGAGAGGAAGCAAACAGGAAGAACACAGATGGTATGAGGCAAGGACAATAAATTAGAGACTTGAAGAGAAGATATGAGAGGAGATAGAAACACAGAGATTGAAAGTACATAGGTTGCAAAGAAGGCAAGAGGAAGAAGAGATGAACACAAGTAGGGGACCAAGGGATGATGAAATAGATGATCTATTCAATAAAGTCATGGTGCCAATTGAAGCAGGGAGCTCAATGGATACAGAGAGTACAAACATGGGCTGATGAGCAGGAAGCAGAAAACATAGGGAAAAGAATTGGAGATTTCTATAGGAAAATAAGGATAGTTATGTGTATAAAACCAAAAATAATGTCAAAGGATCTTTATCGAGGGAAACAGGAGGAAGGTCAGATGACATCATAATAGACAAACATATAACGTTGTCTTTAAGTAGACTAGATCTTGATGATATGGAAAGGGAAAAAGCCATACAAGCTTGGGCATAACGATCTCAGACGAAGAAAGGGAAGAGAACAAGAAAGCACAAAAATAGGGCACATGCGGTTTTTCGAAAGACTCAAATGTAGAACAAGGCCTGAAATGGTTAGACTTAGAAGATCCTAAAGACAAAAAAACATCAGAACCGATACCATACACTGAGCGCCCACAAGCATGATTGTGCAGTAAAGGGGATATATGCCCACCTTATGTAAGCAGATGAAGGTCACTGCCAGGATGGAGACAAACAGGGTAGACTGGCGCTACCTGGAAATCAAGAAGTCTAGGTGGGTATGAATATGGATCTGGATTTTCACAATTCCCATTATTAGAGAAAGTGGGAGGACAACCACAATATATAGCATGGTCACAAATGGACAAGGGTAATTTGAAATGTAAATTACCTAGTTCGACTTCAGGTAGAAGAAAATTGATTAATGAGCTAGAGAGAATGACATCAGGAATGACGTTGCAATAGGTGAATTAAAAGGCCTGCTTGCAGCCATTCTTGGGCAGAGGGCTGATGACATTTGCAAATGTGCCGGGTATGGGGGAGTGACAGCACAAACACAACACCCGATGGAGCACCATTTAACAATTACAGAGCAGATGTTTGGTGGGCTCTCAGGGTACAATATCTTGATACATCATACATGGGTGCGATCTTGGCTAGGAAGATGGGTGAGGATGAAGATCCTGTTGCCTTTATTCAGGAGATTCAAGAGCAATGGTGTCTCAAGAAGAGAGCATCATGGGATTAATCAGTACCATTATTTTGCCACATTTTTTGTCAGGGACTGCTTGAGCCAGTGCAACCGCAGATGAAGAAACAAGTAGGGATGGAAGCAGAGCCATGGCCAGAAATACAGTTGACTATCGTACATCAATGTCGATTGTTGCAGGAGAAGAATAAGAAGAAAGCAGAGAGTAGAAAGCAAGATGAAGCAAAGTTAGTGCAGAAACAATTGTCAAAACTGGCCATCGAGGGAGCGGTATTGACTACTGGTGATGGTTTGACAACACAGGAGCACAGGGCAGCAAAGCAATTTAATGTAACCTATGGATTGAAGTGGGCACAGTTTTTACCTAGAGGGAGAGGGAATTGAGCTGGGGGAGGACTAGTTGGATATCAAAACCCTCAGGGACGAAGAGGATTTAATGGCAGACAGCCTGAACAATGTTGCAATTGTGGGAGGATGGGACATATAGCCAGAGCATGTAGAACTAGAGGGGGCATGCAGAAAAATTGACAAACTCCAAGAGGGGGAAGGGCTATGTTCCACAATACAATACAGAACCACAGGCATATTATGGCTAAGATCACACGCAGAAACGGAAAGGTGCACCACAACCAGAGCAAACACAGCAAGCTCATTTACAAATGCAATCACCACAAGGGCAACTAGAGCAAGTGCCTATGCAAACACAACAGATACAAACCCAGCAAGCGCAGACATATCAGGCCACGGTACCACCATGGAATATGAATGCAGGAGTCCCACAAACACATGCACATAGAATTGGGTGTGTGACCTTGGTAGGAGAAAATCCTTTCACAGGTACAGGGATGCATTTATATCCACAATAGGACAGCCCACAGAGGGACCTGATGTGCTCAGTATTATAAGTGACACCGGACTCCCAAATAGGACAAAGGATCAAGGTAACGATAGGGGCAATACATTTTCGTTCCTTGTATACACTGGAGAAACCCGTTCCTGTGTCTGTGAGGAAAAATCCCAATGTCAGACATTGCCATGAATGTGCAGGGATTCTCTGGGGCGATGAGCATAGTTACTTGTACAGGCAAATAACCAAAATCTCTAGGAGAATATGTGTATCAATGACATTATTGTATCCTTGGCAGACACCAGTTAACATATTAGGGCATGACTTGATGACAAAACTTAACATGGCAATATCTTTTACTGATGAAGGAATACTGTGCTACACTCCAGGGATACATTATATGAATGTGAACGAGTTTATATTAGCCTTTACAGGCCAGAAGGCATTACAAAGAGTCCCTTTAGATCCGAAGTATTTTTGTATGGAGTGATTGTTTTATTAATGTGGTTACCCAGGTTGGTAGGTACAAGGTTGAGAACACCAGAAGAGCTTTTGTTTAGACCAGAAATACCTATGGATGATGAAGAAGGGCAGGTTATTCCCTTAGAGTTAGAAGCAGCAGTGGTCAGAGAAGAAAGGGTGGTTGTCCATGGGACAGATGACAAGGGAAGAGGATGGGGAGCAGTAATAGCCCTCCGTGAAGGATATAGGTTGACAGATTTGAAGACATAAAAAAGGCAATCAGTACAGCCCCAGTGTTAAGAATTCCAGCCTATCATGAAGAATTTTACTTATTTTCCCATTCAAATTGAGAAGTTATGACAGCAGTGAAAGTTTCACACAGAAAGTTACATTATGAAATTGACACACTTCATTGCCTTATTATAGTGGGATTGTAGATCCAGTAATGAAAGGGCACTACCCTTGAGAACAAGCGCTAGCTGTTGCTATATTTGCTATTGAAAAAGCTTCAAGCATTACAATGGGATGTTCAGTGACATTAGAGATGGGTGAAAAACTGTATTTGTTTAGGCGGTAGGTGTTAATGATGTATTTTATATGCTCGCCTTGTTCGAAATGTTTGCACCTACAGAAAATGACGGGTTTAATAAGGGTCGTATTTCACACAGTGCTGTGGAAAGGGACGTTGAAACTGTTCTAAGGACACGCGTGATGTTTAGCGAACATTGAAATTGAGTATATATCGTCATGACATTATTTTTTCCTATGGGTGTGCTGTTGATTAGTACGCCACCAAGGGTGCAGTCAGTACTGTGCAAAGGCACCTTGAAACTCTTCTAAGGACATGCGTGGGGTTAGTGAACATTGAAATTGAGTACATATCGTTATTACATTATTTTTTCATATGCGTGTGCTGTTCATTAGTACGCCGCCATGGGTGCAGTGAGTGCTGTGGAAAGACACCTTGAAACTGTTCTAAGGACAGCGTGGTGTTAGCGAACATTGCAATTGACTACATATCGCTACTACAAACGCCGCCATGGGGGCATTGAGTGCTGTGGAAAGGCACCTTGAAACTGTGTTAAGGACACCTGTGGTGTTAGCGAACATTGCAATTGACTACATATAGCTATTACATTACTTTTCCCAATGGGTGTGATGTTTATTACTACCCCGCCTTGGGTGTGTCATGCTGTGGTGGTTGTGGCCAGGGCCTAGAGTCTTGGATGCATGGCTGTAGGCCGTAGGACGAAGGCCATACTTCCAAGACTGTAGGCCCTGGCCACAATCACTGCAGCATGTCACAGCTATAGATACATCCGTAGTTTTGAACATCAGTCAGGTGACTGTGGGGAGGGCCTGCAGTCATGGGTGCATGGCCAAAGGCCATGCACCCAACAGCCCATCCATACGTAGTGTTGTTAAAAGCACAATGGGTATGCTACAGTGTGGTAGTTGTGGCCTAGATGTAGAGTCTTTGGTGCACGGCCGAAGGGCATGCAGCCAAGAACAAAGTCATAAGCACTGCAGATGTAACTCTCTATGGATTTTATATGCTGCATACCCATACATCGAGAAATCTATGGACTTACAGCCAAGTGTGTATGCTGTTGCCACAACTACTGCAGCATATCACAGGTATAGGTACACTCGTGCTATGAAACATTACTCAGGTGGTTGTGGGGAGGGCATATCGTTTTGGGAGCATGGCCGAAGGCCCTGCTCCCTAAACCAACTTTATACATACTGAAAGTATATGCCACAATGGTTGCGCTATGCTTTGGTGCTTCTGGGCAGCACCCAGAGGCTTGGGTGCATGGCCAAAGGGCATGCACCCAACACTGAAGTCATAAACAGTGAGGTTATAAGTGAACATGGGTGTGGTGTGGTGCGGTGGGTGTGTACACGTTGTAGTGTCTTGGCTGCATGGCTGCAGAGCATGCACCAAAAAGTACACTTAGAAGTATTGAAAATAGAAGCAGCATGGCTTTAATATGGAGTGATGGTTCTGGGTAGGACCTATAGTATTGCTTGATTGGCTGTAGGGTGTAGGTGGTAAGTTGTTTATCAAAGATGCTAGGCCTGCCTGAAGGCTCTGTACCATATTATTGATATAGAATAGCCGTGTACATTCGCATAAGTAAGAAATAACTGTTATTATACTTACTGTTTAATTTGTTCAGAATCCATACATGTGTTACATGATTGCAGTACTTGTCGAAAGTAGCCTTTTTTAATTTCTGTTTTAAAAGAAAAAAGAATGTTAGTATTTGCATTTTATAAAGATTGTTTACAAAGTATAATAGACAGTTCATTTTTTTGTTTTGACCCTCATATTTAGTTCACAAACCAGTGTACTGTGCATTATGCTCAATTTCTGTGTTTGTTTTTCTAATCCTTGAGTCTGGGGGAAAGAAATCCTTGTTGGATTAAAAAAAAATTTAATTTGCTATGCTACAAACTATTTGTTTGTTTTCTTTGAATGTTTCCTTGTTCTTTCTGCTTAATGTTACGTTTGTTGCCTTGTTGCCGATCTTTAACAACAGTTAGATACCTGTTGGCGTATTCTAATTGTGCATTTATTGTTACAGTTCTGCGGTATTCATTTATCTGTGTCCTTGTTATACAGTGTTGGGCAGATAGATACCTGATGGCGTATTCTAACTGTTTGTACTTTTTCAGTTAGTTTTTTGGTAATGTAGAAGTACTCATTAGTTATTAAGCTTTGGCTTCAAGAAGATTAAATACGCATTTGTAAGATTTGCTGGTAATCTCTGCTTTAGAGTAATGGTGCTATCATTACATTCAAACCATCCACATTTCTTTTTAATGTATGCAGTGTAGTGACCTGCATTGGTTGTAGCTCCTGCGTGGTAGATTATACCTACTGTTGTAAAGGTTTTCTTTCCAAGTGACACTTGACCCTGTGTGAATCCAGTCAGCTTGCAGCAGATGTTTTTGGTACCATCTGCTTTATAACGTAGCAGCATAAGTATTATGTACTTACTAAGTGTTTGTATTACTAAGGTGGACCGATTGTCTGAATTACACATAGTACATAATCTGCCATGGTTTGCATTCTGTACAAGATGCTGAAATTGAATGGAATCACAATTAGGTATGGATAAATACACAAATCGTCATTTGGGATTTGTTCCTGTACCACATTGCTACAGAGAGTGGATGTATGGTTCCACATGTATGAAATCTGGAAGATTTCAATTATAGGTATGCTTTTGTTTTCCATTACTTCTAGTAAGTACATTAGACATTCTTGTGGATCTTCAAGTGAGTTTATAGTTAATTTTACTATTCCAGCACAGTAGTCCAAATCTTGTCTTATTACGTGAACACTGTACGTGCTGTCAGGAATGTTTGTTGCGTTTTTATGAAGGACTAACAGTTGTAAACACAATTGGTCTGTACTGTGTAAGTAAATGTTGTTAACAATTGGTGACAATTGCAATAGAATATTTATTGCTACATTTGCATAGCAACTTACACCACTTTCATTTGCAAATTTGAATGGACCAGCTAGTTCTGTATCTGAGTGCTTTTTTCGGAGTTTGTCTTCCTTCTTTGAAGAAGTACCTGGTTTACTTTCCCTAATAGGTTCTTCTTTCCTTGTGGTACTTGAGGAACCTTTACCTTCCTTTGTTTTCTTTGAAGGATTTGCTGTGAGATTCTGTTGCATTTCTGTTTCAATTACTTTTCTTTTACCACGTTTTACTTTTTCTGGAACAGGATATTGTTTGAGATGGGGGCTGTACAGTGAACGTAGTCTATTGTATTCTAAAATGCAAGGAATAGCAGCGTTCACTTTAATTGCATCATAGTTGATTAGAAATAGACCGTCAATTGTACGTAAGCATGATAGTACCACGTAGCTCTTGCCTTCTTTAAAGACTGTGTTTCCTATATCTATCAATGCTTTGTCTAGAGTAAGACCTTGGGATTTATGAATGGTGACTGCATATGCAAGAGTTAGAGAAAATTGTTCTCTACATACATACATGTCTTTGAATAGCAGGAATCGAGCAGTTGAGCACCCTATCCTTTTCACTTCTGAAAGTTTGTCAAAGCGAATATTGACAAACTAAATGTTGGTGTCACGTGGGTATGACTGAAAGCCAACAACTGTACCCAGCGCTCAATTCACTAGCCCTTGCTCTACTCAAGGTTGCGTTTAAGCATTACTCTACAATTTAAGGATAATTTTAATATTTTTCCAACCCTGTGTTGGAGATTGAATTTTCTCAGCTATTTAGTCTTGTTGAGGCTTGCACACACATTGGTAGTGTCATGCCATGTACATCTAGTTTGTCTGTGGCGCAAATTTGCATTGTTGGTTGCATTTCTTTATTTAACATTGTTTCATTGAATTTGAAACAGCTTGAAAGAGTCGGCATTAAGGCCATACAATTGACATTTTTGTGTGCTAATTGTTCCATAACATCAGTAGCACATGCACTATCGCCCTAAAGTGAATGAATGTGCCGGTTTCTCAATATTGTTTGTGCTTCTTGAGATAGTACACCAACTCTTATATTTTTTAGGATGTTGGCATAAGTGAGATCTGCAGATTGCCACATGTTTTCTGTTAATTCTCTGTATTGGAAATGTTGCCAAAGGTTGAAATTTCCTATGCTGCCAACTGTTTTGCGGCAGAGTTTGTGTCCTAAGATTTTAAAAATAGGTTCCCCTTTCACTGGTGTCAAATGTAGAAGATCTCCGAAAACGATAATGTGTTTCCCTGCAAAGAGCTCTTTGTAGTTTGTTTTAAGTACTTGTTGCAATCTGAGGTGAATCAAAACAAACATTAGGTTGGAGACCATGCTCACTTCATCTATTAATAGCATTTTAATTTGCTTTAATACTCTGGGTAGTTCCATTGCAGCTTCTGCAGAAAGTTTGTAATAGTCTAATTTGTTTTGGTATTCTACTGGAAGAAGTTATAATTGGTGTAAAGTGACACAGCCTATGTTGTAGGCAGCTAAACCTGTGGGGGCA